>NC_139946.1:4254116-4261616 GCF_963454915.1 Gymnoscopelus microlampas
GATAGGCTCCTTTCTTTGGTGATGTGAAGATACCTGCATGTGAGAGACAACTGTGTGAATAAACCATATTGTGGAAAACAAGACGGTGGTTTTCACTTTTAAAACAGTGGTTTTCAATGTGGGGTCTGGGGACCCCTAACGGTCCTTGAGGGGGTTCCAGGGTCCCCAGCAAAATGTGTTAATATAGCATCAACATCAGTTTAACCACCGCATCCCTATTTTATACTCAGGCTATGAGGAAAAACACATCTACAAGCTCACAACACATTGTGATGAGACACTTTGTGAGCTTGTAGATCCGCTATTTTCAAAACATTTAGAAAAATCTTGAAGAATTGTGAACACTTTGGAATAATCTTCAGATGGGGGTCTACGGTCAATTTGGAGGTTCTTAACATGAAAATGATTGAGAACCATTGTTTTATTTATTAAACCAATGGCATACATTTCTCTCATCTCATCCTGTCTATTGGTTTAAATAGGAAACACACCTTGAACACACCTTATTACATGTACTGTGATATTCTAATGTCTGGTAGTCTGGTAGATGTACAGTAAGTTGTGGATTTTTTTTTATTAATTGACATGAAATAATCACCACATACCTGTAACTGGATTGTAAGCGTTGCCGATGTTAGTGAAGACCTTGGTGTAGACCAGAGTGGTGTCAATATTAAATGGTCCAACTGTTCCAGAATTAGGGAAACCAACAGAGAAGGCCACCTTTGGTTTGTCTGTAACACAGGAGCATTATCATGTTGTTTATAATATTATATAATACTATTAAGCAGCAGATCTGCAAGCTCACAACATGTCACATTGAGGCGCGTTGTGAGCTTGTAGATCTGCTATTGTTTGTCAGAGAATTGGTATGCTAGAGTTCTGTTTAACTATAGACTCTTAAATTCACTAGATTTGTAGTTTCAAATATACATATACTGTATGTATTCTATATATTTATTTTTGAATAACATTTTCAGTATTCAGTCCTTCATTGTACTTCATTGTAGAACATAGTGTTTGTATATACTTACTCCACAGTTCCTCTACTTGGCTCTCAGTTGCAGTTAGCTCCGTTGTTATGGTAGACAGCTGAGCACCATGGGCTGAAATCAACACAATATTAGTATTAGTCAATCATAAATACTCATGCAGTATCATTTGAGTAGTCTGGGAGGGTTAGCGTCGGAGCTTGGACAGCAGGGGCGCGGCCACTGCGTTGTGATTCAAATCAACAGCCAATGAAGAAAAGGGGGCGGGATCCACATGCAGTGGGTGTTGCATCTAAATAGGATCGACGGGAAGCAATTTCCCCTTGAGAAATTTCCGCCGCCATTGTTGTGTACTGCTGTTTGCCTCTCGTCGGACTTTTTAGACGAGTTGCACAGCTCTCAGACCGGTAAGAGGCGTGTCCGCTCAGATTCAGAGCGTAAGGTACATCCCGCCCACAAATACCAGGGCTCTGGCCCAGAAGTTCCTCGCCAGAGCTGGCGAAAACTTCTGGGAACTCAGATTATCATTTGAGTGGATAAAATATACAGTAAATTACATGATCTAAACATGTCATTTGTAACAACGTTTTTCAACACTGCCTGCTTCTACCTGCTCCCACTGTTCAAATTACCTTCACTTTCCTTCTTCAAGTCCAACACCTGGTCTAACAAGTCCAACACCTGGCTTTCACTGACTCCCAGTCTGGTCGTAAGGGCTTCCACCTTGCTTTCACTGGCACCCAATTTCACAGCCATTTCTGAAACATATCACAGAGAAATGTATGTTAAACATTCTAAACACATTTCAGCCTGGACCTCTACAACTCCTTCAAGCTCCATTTATAAATCATATTTTGCATAACAAGCATGTATTGCCTCTTAACCATCCTAACCTGCATTTTCTTTTGCCATTCCTTCCATCTCGTTTTTGGTGACACTCAGCTCCACCCGAAGATCGGTCACCAAGTTCCTCTGCTCCTTGGCTTCTCCCTCACTGGCTGCCACCCTGGCCTCCATGTTCCTCAGCCTCTCTCTCTGTTCGACCACGGTAGCGTCCAGGCGATGCACCATGTCTCTCTGCTCGTTGGCTTCTTCCTCGCTGGCTGCCACCCTGGCCTCCATGCTCTTCAGCTTCTCTCTGGTCTCTGCTCTCATTTCTACCAGGGTGGCTCCCAGGCTATGCACCATGTCTCTCACTGCTTTCAGTTCAGCCCAGAGGTCTGGTTGCAAGAGGGTACCTGGTTCAACATGGCTCTCTATCTCGTTGACCCATCCACTCTCTCCCTGAGCCCCAGCCTCAGACAGGCAGAACAGTAAAACAAGCACAGCCCCACAGCCCTTCATTCTGAAACAGAGTGTCTCAGAATATTGGGCAAATTCATGTCCTTATATACCCACAGACCTGATAAACCAACATCGGTTTGCCCAGTGGAAAGTTAATGTGCAAGCGGGACATTAAATAAAGTCAAGGACCATCTGAGAGTTTCAACATGTGGTACAAGATAAGATGACCTGGTTCTGAAAAGAGCCGGTGTGAATTTATTAATGTAATCAGCTGCTGACCCTTATGGGTCCATTTGGTTCCATTTAATTCACTCGTAGAGTTATGGGGGTCCTTGAAATTAAAACGTTTGAGAAATACTGTCCTAGTGGGAGTTAGTGAAGCAGAATTTCTAAGTTTGCTGTCACCTTATGATTTGAGTCAGTGATGGAGGACAGATGGTTTTACCCTAAAATGAAATAATACTTGATACAGTATTTTCCTCCATAATGTTTATTTTCATTGGATGAGATTAATACGCAAATAAAAATTAAAACCTAATCCAGTGAGATTTCCCACAATTCTCATTATCACTTAATACTTTTGAGCCAACTGCATCTCCTGTCAAATTGTACCTTTGAATCTCTCTCACGCACGCACGCACGCACGCACACACACACACACACACACACACACACACACACACACACACACACACACACACACACACACTTCAACATGAAGGGTAATGACAGGAAACTGAGTCTAAAGAGACATCCACATCAAGCATGTCACAGGTCAACAAGGTAAACAGACTCACAATGCAGCTTGTAGATCTGCTCTTTTCACCGAATGTTGGCCCCCAGAATAGGGATGCTAGGGTATCATGTAGTTATAAGTTTAAACATTTCATTAAAACCTCTCTGAATTAACAGTCGTGGCACTGTAGCAATTCTATGAACCCACATTTTGATGGATGTTTACAGAAGAGGAGATGTCACCTGCAGTGGTGGAAAGTAACTAAGTACATTTACTCACTAAGCCTGCTTGCTCAGGAGATTAATTGAATCTTGACCATCAGGTCAAAATTCGTGTCAGATCCTAGCTGTGTCTAGGTGAGACATGACCTTTGACCTTTGACACAATCTAAATGTCTCAATAGAAGAGCAGGGAGACAAAATACAACCACCCCAATTCTATAAGTTATATTGTATTAACATACTCTACTATACAGATTGGACAACATTACTTTTTATTCATAAAAAAAGGTTTAACTTACTGTATATAGCCAGTAGTGTGGTCAATACATGCTTATCTCTGCCAGGAGGCAAAAATAGATATTCAGTGAAAGTTCTACATGCAGTAAGGGGAGGTTAATGATTAATTAAGGTAACATTTTAATCATGTATTTTAGAAAAAAAGAACAAAAATAAATACCTTTATTTTTTGTTTAGGAGCTATTATAATACGATTATATACATAATGCCAACTAAACTACAGCCATGAAAGTAGTGCAGCATGTGATTATGAGTTCTCTCTGCATTCATTATCTACCTTCCTCCATCTTTCTCTCAGATTCCTGTCATTAAACTTGCTCAGTAATCCACATATTGTGATTGTTGATTCCTTGTCCCTTATGTTTGTATCACCAGTCAATCTGGTTGCCATTTAAAATGTAAGAGTCATGTTTTCTCTATCCCACTGTCAATGTTTCCATTAAAATGCATCATAAATAGTATTTATATTTTACAGTTTCCACAGATACCACAACCAAATAATTCGATTTACAAAAAACCCAATTCAATAATAACTCTTCATTCAATCCCTTTGGGAACTCTGTATTTAGGAAGTGGATCCAGTAAGCCACCCTTTGCAATAGAACCCGGTCTCTGTCCCCACCTCTTCTCAGTGGGTCGACTACTTCTAAACCTTGAAATATCAGTGTACAAATGTCATGTTCTACAGTTTTATAGTGCCTGGCAACTGGATTCTTCTCGTCTTTATTTCTCTTATGCTCTATAATTCAGATTTTCAATTCTCTTTTGGTTTTTCCCACATAGCAGAAAATGTTAGGTAGAGTTCTGGTTCAAAGGTCATTTAACATCGCCACGGCACATCGGCAAGAATGTTGGACAACTTATTTCCATTTAAGCCATTTATTTCCGTTGCACACACATGAGTTATTGAGCAAGGAGGTGCTGCGGCTTCATGGTTATGTTTTTTTACTATGAGAGAAAGAAAGACATAATTATTATACAATTCAACAATACAAACAACAAACAACAATTAAGACAGTGATGAGTAGCACTCAGGCAACTCAGGAGTGGGTAGGCCAACCACAAATACACCAGAGCACTAAACACCAAACATGAGTGGGTAGGCCAACCATGAATACACCAGAGCACTAAACACCAAACATATATTCACAATATTCTCTAAGTTCATTGACTGCATTTCCTTGGTCACTGCAAAGTACATTATGTCCACTGCATTACACACAATCCCCTCTTAAGTTTCAAAGCAAGCAGTTGAACTAACATTAATTACATTTATCATAAAGTAATATAATGCAACATGGGATTCAAAGGGTTTCTACAGAACTCACTTCAATCACGCATAACCGAGGCCTGCTGACTCCACGACAGAGGGGTTATTGCTGCTGCTGCTGCTGACAAACAATAAAGGAGGGACAGGCATTCAAGCAGTATTTATAGCAGGCCTCTAATGAGTTGGAAGTGAAGACAGGTGTGATTGGTAATGAGTGAGAGCAGTTGAGAGGGGTGGATCCAATCCATGGGACTAGGGGGAGGGGAAGGTTGCTGACTAGTTGACTCTTTTCTACAGAAACCACAGTTGCACTTTAAAAGATAAACTACACATTTTGTCTTGCATGTAATTCTCCCTTTTACTTTGATTTTTTTTTACCATGAGGGTGTATGACAGAGTCTCCAGTAATCATGGCATTACAATTAATACAACCCTTACAAGGGAAATTCCCTTAAGGTAAAGTAGATAAAAAGTGTTGTGGTTGTACTGTACATTCACGTCATTTGTATCAGTTTGTCAGTTGTCGTTTATATTGTTTGCTCTCTTGTTTGCAAAAATAGGGGGGGGGGCTTTTCCAACATGTGGTAGGCTACCTGATAAGAGCTGCAAGGTTGAATGTCCTGGCTCTGAAAAGAGTGGATGTTGATATATTTAATTTAATCAGCTGTTGTTATTTAAAATAAATGTTGTAGGGTTGTTTTTCTGTTGTGATCATGTTCCTAACTGAGTTTAGGGAGTGTTCAGAACAAGACAATGGTCACTTAATATGATATTTCTTCAATAAACTTAAACCACAAATGTTTTCCGTGTGTATATAAATATTCTCTCTCTAAAAGGTGTGTGTGTCAGCATTATTCTCTTCACTGATCTAAGCACAAAGAATCTTGTTAAAGGTCTTTCTTTTACCACTTTGTCAACAGACATCCATGCTCTCACACATAGATTGATTGAAATTTTTATTATCCAAATCATTTTTAATAAGGCAAAAAATGTTGGGGTCCTTGAATTAATAGTAGTGGTGTAGAAACAAATGCACATACATGTGCATGTGTAATGTTACTAAAACCGTACTGTTCTATTGTATTTTGTATCAATAAAAACATCGCACACACACACACACACACACACACACACACACACACACACACACACACACACACACACACACACACACACACACACACACACACACACACACACACACACACACACACACACACACACACACACACACTCTCTCTCCTGTATCTTTTATGTTATTGAGAGTGTCTGTCAGTCTGTGTTAGATCAGTCCAGATCATTTCAAACTCTTATGATGTATCAGTTCAAGTGTATTCTTTCTCCTAAGGGGTCAAAAGATCTGCAGAAATATATTAATGGCAGTGGTGCAAAGTAACTAAGTACATCTACTCAAGTGCTGTACCTAATTACAGTTTTGAGATACTTTTACTTTACTGGAGTATTTTCAATTTCAAAATGAAATAAAAAAGTGTAAGAACTACTGTCCTAGTGGGAGGTAGTGAAGCAGCATTTCTAAGTTTGCTGTCACCTTATGATTTGAGTCAGTGATGCACATATGGGTTTACCCTAAAATACAATAAAAAATGCTTTGATAGAGTTAATCTTGTTGATTATAATTTGTCTAGTGTCAGAAACCTGCTTAAAATGCCATATCTGATATAATATGCTTCTATTTCTCCTATTCTACTTCTCTCTGTGCAATGCCGCTGAGCTGGCTCTGTTTGAGATAACACTCTCTCCTTAGAGTCCCACTAACTTTGTTTTGCTCTGATGGGTCCAGCCTGGTATGTTAACCATAACACTAGGAGGTTAATCTCGGACTGTTTTCAGAACAATACATCTCGGTGTTCTTCTCTACGATAATCATTCTTTTCAGTGCCACGCAGTGACCACTGACCGGTCAGAGCCGAGGTCAACGGGTTGTTTGAGACATTTGGACTGTTTGTCACACACACACACACACACACACACACACACACACACACACACACACACACACACACACACACACACACACACACACACACACACAATGCACTTGAACAGATACATAAGGAGAAATGTGCTTGAATTTTCTAACACAGACTGACAAGAAGACACTCTCAGTAACATGAAGGGTAATGACAGGGAACCGGAGTCTAAAGAGACATCCACACCAAGCACATGTATCCCTATGGGGACACAGGTCAACAAGGTACACAGACTCGACTCAATGCAGCTTGTAGATCTGCTCTTTTCACCGAATGTTGGCCCCCAGAATAGGGATGCTAGGGTGCATGTGGTTATAAGTTTACATTTCATTAAAACCTCTCTGAGACAGTCATGGTACTGTAGCAATTATATGAGCCCAAGATTTGATGGATGCTTACAGAAGAGATGTCACCACCAGAGCTTTGGATCTCGTCAGACATTTGTAGTGGTGTAAAGTAACTAAGTACATTTACGTAAGTACTGTACTTTACTGGAGTATTTCTCATTTTCAATACTTTTACTTCTACTCCACTACATCTCAAAGGAAAATATTGCACTTTTACTCCACTACAATGATTTGACAGCTTTAGTCACTTTGCAGATTTAGATTATTATCAAAAAACATACATTAACCACTTCAGCCATTAGATTTCGGCCATTTGAAAATATCAGATCTACAATGCGTTGCGACGCGACACATTCTGAGCT
>NC_139946.1:4266616-4561616 GCF_963454915.1 Gymnoscopelus microlampas
GAACAAAACTACTAATCACCAGAAGTCTTAAGTGCATTCTCTCCTAAAACAAGCAACTAAGAGTATACTTTGTGCAATATATCAGCTACCTACTTTCTTAAACAGATGAGACAAATAGGAAAATCAAATGAGAAAGAGCTAAAAACAAATAAGTGTATCAAATAAACAAGATCCAATAAAACAAAACAAGAGCTCGTTCAACTAATTGACAACAAGTACACTAAGAGGAAGGTACAGTAATGCTAGAATGATACAGGACTGGTGCATGAATATTGACTTGTACAATGGCTACTATAAGTCTAGTTTATTTTGAAGCACATTGTGTATGCTGGCTGTTGTATGAAATGTGCTTCATAAATAAACTTTGCCCTATGTAACTTTCCTCTTCAACCCCGGATTTGAACCCGGTTTCCTGTGCAAGTGCTGACATTTTGTACCATTGAGCTAATAGAGCCTGCCTGCTTGCTCAGGGGATAAATTTAATCTTAACCTTCAGGTCAAAATTCGTGTCAGATCCTGTGTCTAGGTGAGACATGACCTTTGACGCGATCTAAATGTCTCAATAGAAGAGCAGGGAGACAAAAGTACAACCAGCCCTATATTCTATAAGTTATAGTGTACTAGTCCATACCCGTGGGGGGATATACAGTAAGCACATGATCTGGCAACCCGGGAGGCAGTTCGTCCCATCGCTGGGCAGCCCCGTAACCATGGCGACATTCTTTTACACAAAAACACTAATAAACAGCTGAGATTTGATATTCAAAGATTTGCACAATTGTTTTTTCAAAAATAGCAGATCTACAAGCTCATAGCGCGGCACTTGGTGCCGCGCTATGAGCTTGTAGATCTGCTATTTTTCAAGAGCCAAGAGACATCTAAAATGACAGAGATGCGTTCCCGGATGGGTTAATGTTGTTATTTAAAATAAATGTTGTAAGGTTGTTTTTCTGTTGTGATCATGTTCCTAACTGAGTTTAGAGTGTGCCTTCAGGTGTTCAGAAAAAGGAAATGGTCACTTAATCTGGTATTTCTTCAATAAACTTAAACCACAAATGTTTTCCGTTTATAAATATTCTCTCTCTAAAGGTGTGTGTGTGTCAGCATTATTCTCTTCACTGTTCTAAGCACAAAGAATACTGTTAAAGGTCTTTAATTGATTGATATTACTTCACTAGACATAAACTTGTACATTTCCTCTGGCTACTCTAAAAGGTGTTTGTGTCAAGTGTCAGCATTTATTCTCTCCACTGACCGTGACAACATAGAATATCAAACAATGTAAAAGATGCATCTTGTTAAAGGTCTTCTTTCACTGAGAATGTCAGTTTCTTCAATAATCCAGATAGTTTTCTTACAAAACTGAATATTATATGATACAGTGTTGTTTTTCTCATATACTGCATGTGCCATATATGGACAAAACACATCACTCACCTTCTAGATGTATTATAGTCTACACTACTACATCATCAAAACGGTTTTCTGTTGTGGATAAAGCATGCATCTAATCTAGTCTAATCTAGTACAAATAATCTGTAAAACATACAATAGACTGATAACAAAGCTTTTGAATACGTGTTTATTGACAGGATGAATATGAGCCTTATGGAGGCCAACAAACACTCATCTCTATAATGTAATGGTACCAGTGTTATAGAGCAGAAAACCACTGAATATCATAAAGTTGTTTGAGTTATCATAGAGCCTGTTCCCACTAGGTAAACGCATGTAAACTACGTCTCCCACCTCCAGCTCTATGGTCATTCCATTAGATACATATTCATGACCCCCAGCAGTGTATCCAGTGTTATCAAAGAGTCTCTGCTCATTTTTATACATCTGAATACGGAAATGATCTGATGAGGAGACACTAAATGCAGTGAATCTGAAGAGATACAGTAGGCTCCTTTCAATGGTGATGTGAAAATACCTGTGAGAGGACACACATGCACACGGACACGCAAGCACACACACACACACACACACACACACACACACACACACACACACACACACACACACACACACACACACACACACACACACACACACACACACACACACACACACACACACACACACACACACACACACACACACACAACAATAATGCACTTCAACATGAAGGGTAATGACAGGAAACTGAGTCTAAAGAGACATCCAGACCAAGCATATGTCACAGGTCAACAAGGTACACAGACTCACAATGCAGCTTGTAGATCTGCTCTTTTCACCGAATGTTGGCCCCCAGAATAAGGATGCTAGGGTATCATGTAGTTATAAGTTTAAACATTTCATTAAAACCTCTCTGAATTAACAGTCGTGGCACTGTAGCAATTCTATGAACCCACGTTTTGAAGGATGTTTACAGAAGAGGAGATGTCACCTGCAGTGGTGGAAAGTAACTAAGTACATTTACTCACTAAGCCTGCTTGCTCAGGAGATTAATTGAATCTTGACCATCAGGTCAAAATTCGTGTCAGATCCTGTGTCTAGGTGAGACATGACCTTTGACACGATCTAAATGTCTCAATAGAAGAGCAGGGAGACAAAATACAACCACCCCAATTCTATAAGTTATATTGTATTAACATACTCTACTATACAGATTGGACAACATTACTTTTTATTCATAAAAAAAGGTTTAACTTACTGTATATAGCCAGTAGTGTGGTCAATACATGCCTGGAGGCAAAAATAGATATTCCGTGAAAGTTCTACATGCAGTAAGGGGAGGTTAATGATTAATTAAGGGAACATTTTAATCATGCATTTTAGAAAAAAAGAGAACACAAATAAATACCTTTATTTTTTGTTTAGGAGCTATTATAATAAGATTATATACATAATGCCAACTAAATTAAGAACTAAACTACAGCCATGAAAGTAGTGCAGCATGTGATTATGAGTTCTCTCTGCATTCATTATCTACCTTCCTCCATCTTTCTCTCAGATTCCTGTCATTAAACTTGCTCAGTAATCCACATATTGTGATTGTTGATTGCTTGTGTCCCTTATGTTTGTATCGCCAGTCAATCTGGTTGCCATTTAAAATGTAAGAGTCATGTTTTCTCTATCCCACTGTCAATGTTTCCATTAAAATGCATCATAAATAGTATTTGTATTTTACAGTTTCCACAGACACCACAGTCAAATAATTCGATTTGCAAAAAAACAATTCAATAACAGCTCTTCATTCAATCCCTTTGGGAACTCTGTATTTAGGAAGTGGATCCAGTAAGCCACCCTTTGCAATAGAACCCGGTCTCTGTCCCCACCTCTTCTCAGTGGGTCGACTACTTCTAAACCTTGAAATATCAGTGTACAAATGTCATGTTCTGCAGTTTTATAGTGCCTGGCAACTGGAGACTTCTCGTCTTTATTTCTCTTATGCTCTATAATTCAGATTTTCAATTCTCTTTTGGTTTTTCCCACATAGCAGAAACCACAGGGGCAATTTAAAAGATACACATTTTGTCTTGTCTTGCATGTAATTCTCCCTTTTACTTTGATTTTATTTTACCATGAGGGTGTATGACAGAGTCTCCAGTAATCATGGCATTACAATTAATAGAACCCTTACAAGGGAAATTCCCTGAAGGTAAAGTAGATAAAAAGTGTTGTGGTTGTACATTCACGTCATTTGTATCAGTTTATCAGTTGTCATTTATATTGTTTGCTCTCTTGTTTGCAAAAATAGGGGGGGGGGGGGGGGGGGGGGGGGGGCTTTTCCAACATGTGGTAGGCTACCTGATAAGAGCTGCAAGGTTGAATGTCCTGGCTCTGAAAAGAGTGGATGTTGATATATATAATCAGCTGTTGTTATTTAAAATAAATGTTGTAGGGTTGTTTTTCTGTTGTGATCATGTTCCTAACTGAGTTTAGGGAGTGTTCAGAACAAGACAATGGTCACTTAATATGATATTTCTTCAATAAACTTAAACCACAAATGTTTTCCGTGTGTATATAAATATTCTCTCTCTAAAAGGTGTGTGTGTGTGTGTGTGTGTGTGTGTGTGTCAGCATTATTCTCTTCACTGATCTAAGCACAAAGAATCTTGTTAAAGGTCTTTCTTTTACCACTTTGTCAACAGACATCCATGCTCTCACACATAGATTGATTGATTGATTGAAATTTTTATTAGGCAAAAGAATGTAAAACAACACATTTACATTTATAATACTTTTGTCTAAAAGGTCCGACCAAAAAAGTCCTTGCAGATTTGTTTCCTTGAATTAATAGTAGTGGTGTAGAAACAAATGCACATACATGTGCATGTGTAATGTTACTTGTAAAACCGTACTGTTCTATTGTATTTTGTATCAATAAAAAAATTGCGCGCGCACACACACACACACACACACACACACACACACACACACACACGCACACGCACACGCACGCACACACACACAGAGACACACGCACACGCGCACACACACACACACACACACACACACACACACACACACACACACACACACACACACACACACACACACACACACACACACACACACACACACACACACACTCCTGTATCTTTTATGTTATTGAGAGTGTCTGTCAGTCTGTGTTAGATCAGTCCAGATCATTTCAAACTCTTATGATGTATCAGTTCAAGTGTATTCTTTCTCCTCCAGGGGTCAAAAGATCTGCAGAAATGTATTAATGGCAGTGGTGCAAAGTAACTAAGTACATCTACTCAAGTGCTGTACCTAAGTACAGTTTTGAGATACTTTTACTTTACTGGAGTATTTTCAATTTCAAAATGAAATAAAAAATCACACCCTGTGTGAAGGAAGCGGTGCCTTTGGGGCGGGGCTTAACTAATTCAGTTCGTCCCTATTGGTGGTCTGAGTCCACTTACCAAATGTGTACTTGGTAGCATGCTGCAAACTGGAATAATGGCTGTTTAAAGCACAGCCAATGGGCAGACAGAGGGGGCGGGGCTTAAGTAATTACAGTTCGTCCCTATTGGTGGTCCAAGTCCACATACCAAATTTGGACTTGGTGGCATGCTGCAAACTGGACTTACGGCTGTTTAAAGCCCAGCCAATAGGAAGACAGAGGGGGCGGGGCTTAATTAATTTCAGTTCGTCCCTATTGGTGGTTTTAGTCCATGTACAAAATTTGTACTCCGTAGCATGCTGCGAACTGGAGTTATAGCTGTTTAAATGCCGTGCTCATACGCCGTGCTCATACGTCAAGTGTGTGTGTGTGTGTGTGTGCGTGTGTTCGTGTGTGCGCATGTGTGCAGTATTGGCTTGTGTGTGTGTGTGTGTGTGTGTGTGTGTGTGTGTGTGTGTGTGTGTGTGTGTGTGTGTGTGTGTGTGTGTGTTAACTGGAGTTATAGCTGTTTAAATGCCGTGCTCATACGCCGTGCTCATACGGACATAACATACGGACGGACGGACGGACGGACGGACGGACGGACGGACGGACGGACGGACGGACGGACGGACGGACGGACGGACGGACGGACAGAGTCAAATGTAGAGCCGTTGGCACCGCTAAAAAGTGTAAGAACTACTGTCCTAGTGGGAGGTAGTGAAGCAGCATTTCTAAGTTTGCTGTCACCTTATGATTTGAGTCAGTGATGGACAGATGGGTTTACCCTAAAATACAATAAAAAATGCTTTGATAGAGTTAATCTTGTTGATTATAATTTGTCTAGTGTCAGAAACCTGCTTAAAATGCCATATCTGATATAATATGCTTCTATTTCTCCTATTCTACTTCTCTCTGTGCAAGGCCGCTGAGCTGGCTCTGTTTGAGATAACACTCTCTCCTTAGAGTCCCACTAACTTTGTTTTGCTCTGATGGGTCAGCCTGGTATGTTAACCATAACACTAGGAGGCTAATCTCGGACTGTTTTCAGAACAATGCATCTCGGTGTTCTTCTCTACGATAATCATTCTTTTCAGTGCCACGCAGTGACCACTGACCGGTCAGAGCCGAGGTCAATGTGTTGTTTGAGACATTTGGACTGTTTGTCACACACACACACACACACACACACACACACACACACACACACACACACACACACACACACACACACACACACACACACACACACACACACACACACACACACACACACACACACACACACACACACACACACACACACACACACACAATGCACTTGAACAGATACATAAGGAGAAATGTGCTTGAATTTTCTAACACAGACTGACAAGAAGACACTCTCAGTAACATGAAGGGTAATGACAGGGAACCGGAGTCTATACAGACATCCACACCAAGCACATGTATCCCTATAGGGGACACAGGTCAACAAGGTACACAGACTCGACTCAATGCAGCTTGTAGATCTGCTCTTTTCACCGAATGTTGGCCCCCAGAATAGGGATGCTAGGGTGCATGGGTTATAAGTTTACATTTCATTAAAACCTCTCTGATACAGTCGTAGTACTGTAGCAATTATATGAGCCCAAGTTTTGATGGATGCTTACAGAAGAGATGTCACCTGTATGGTTCACTCTCTGTCATGGTCACAAGAGACAAGAGTTGTCTCAGAGCTTTGGATCTCGTCAGACATTTGTAGTGGTGTAGTAACTTACATTTACGTAAGCACTGTACTTTACTGGAGTATTTCCCATTTTCAATACTTTTACTTCTACTCCACTACATCTCAGAGGAAAATATTGTACTTTTACTCCACTACAGTTATTTGACAGCTTTAGTTACTAGTTACTTTGCAGATTTAGATTATTATCACAAAACATACAGTAACCACTTCAGCCATTAGATTTCGGCCATTTGAAAATAGCCGATCTACAAGCTCACAATTCGTCGCGATGAGACACATTGTGAGCTTGTAGATCTGCTATTTTCAAAAGATATGTATACAACTTTGAACTTGTGAAATGGGACATTCTGTACAATGAGTACTTTTACTTTTGATACTTTTACATTTTCCTACCAATACTTTTGTAATTTTGAATACTTGAATACTTTTACTTGTAACAGAGTATTTCTACACTGCAGTATTGATACTTTTACTTAAGTAAAAAAATGTAGTACTTTTCCACAAGATGAAGATGTCACGGTCAAATCATATACAATATGTTGTGACCATGATGACATAGTGATTTCACCTTAGCTCTTCTGTTTGTGTTGAGCTTCTGCTGCACTTTGACTGTTTTGGATTGTGATATAATATTATAGATCTAATGTTTAACATTCAAGAGAGAATTGCCAGGACTAACATTACATTACATTACATTACGGTCATTTAGCAGAAGCTTTTATCCAAAGCGACTTACAATAAGTGCATTCAACATAGGTAGGAAACAAAACTACTAATCACCAGAAGTCTTAAGTGCATTCTCTTCTAAAACAAGCAACTAAGAGCATACTTTGTGCAATATATCAGCTACCTACTTTCTTAAACAGATGAGACAAATAGGAAAATCAAATGAGAAAGAGCTAAAAACAAATAAGTGTATCAAATAAACAAGATCCAATAAAACAAAACAAGAGCTCGTTCAAATAATTGACAACAAGTAGACTAAGAGGAAGGAACAGTAATGCTAGAATGATACAGGATTGGTGCATGAATATTGACTTGTACAATGGCTACTATAAGTCTAGTTTATTTTGAAGCGCATTGTGTATGCTGGCTGTTGTATGAAATGTGCTTCATAAATAAACTTTGCCCTATGTAACTTTCCTCTTCAACCCCGGATTTGAACCCGGTTTCCTGTGCAAGTGCTGACATTTTGTACCATTGAGCTAATAGAGCCTGCCTGCTTGCTCAGGGGATAAATTTAATCTTAACCATCAGGTCAAAATTCGTTTCAGATCCTGTGTCTAGGTGAGACATGACCTTTGACACGATCTCCATGTCTCAATAGAAGAGCAGGGAGACAAAAGTACAACCAGCCCTATTCTATAAGTTATAGTGTACTAGTCCATACCCGTGGGGGGATATACAGTACGCACATGATCTGGCAACCCGGGAGGCAGTTCGTCCCATAGCTGGGCAGCCCCGTAACCAAGGCGACATTCTTTTACACAAAAACACTAATAAACAGCTGAGATTTGATATTCAAAGATTTGCACAATTGTTAACGATTTTTCAAAAATAGCAGATCTACAAGCTCATAGCGCGGCACTTGGTGCCGCGCTATGAGCTTGTAGATCTGCTATTTTTCAAGAGCCAAGAGACATCTAAAATGACAGAGATGCGTTCCCGGATGGGTTAATGTTGTTATTTAAAATAAATGTTGTAAGGTTGTTTTTCTGTTGTGATCATGTTCCTAACTGAGTTTAGAGTGTGCCTTCAGGTGTTCAGAAAAAGGAAATACGTTCAGAAAAAGGAAACACTTAATCTGATATTTCTTCAATAAACTTAAACCACAAATGTTTTCCATTTATAAATATTCTCTCTCTAAAGGTGTGTGTGTGTGTTATGTATTTGAGCCCTGGCACTACTGTTATATTGGCAGCTCACTGTTCTTTTAAGAGAGGTTGTTACGTCATCATTGGCGGACCGTGTCTGTATTGCAAAGCGCGCTGAATAAGTAAACAATGGATAAACTCTCTAACACTGTTTGAGTCATTATTATACTGTTTATGTAAGTGGACATACATAACAGAACTGGCGACGAAGTTATACGGACTCTTAACGTGCAACAAATGGACTATTAAGAAAAAAAAAAAAAAAAAAGACGAAGAAAAAAGAAACCTGTGGATACGGCGCGACGAACGGCGCTATTGATAAACGGATCAAGGTAAAATAAGCGGATTAAAACTCCGCGAAAATGGCTGGACTTATGGACAGTTTTGATAGTACAGCTGAAGATTGGATATCCTACATGGAAAGAGTTGAACAGTATTGTGTGGCTAACGAAATAGCAGAGGACAGACGAGTTGCTGTGCTACTAAGTGTTATGGGAGCTAAAACGTACAACTTGCTCCGCAGTCTCATTGCCCCCATCAAACCAGCTGCCAAAACCTTTACTGAAATCACAGACATTCTAAAGAAGCATTTGAATCCGACGCCATTGCTGATAGCAGAACGTTTTCGATTTCACAAAAGAAATCAATCACAGTTTGAGACCATATCGGAGTACATTGCAGAGCTCCGGAGGCTAACAGAGCATTGTCAGTTTGGGGAAGGGCTATCGGACGCTCTGAGAGACAGATTTGTATGCGGGATGCACAACGAAGGCATCCAGAAACGTCTTCTGACTGAAGACAAACTAACACTAGCTTGTGCATTGGAAATAGCCATATCAATGGAAACAGCAACAAAGGATGCAAGTGAGTTACAAGGCAAACACAATGAAGCAAGATCAGTGCACAAGTTCCAAACAAACCAACGCCATGAGAAAACACAGCCTTGCTTCAGATGTGGGAAAAAGTCACATGACCCTGCAGATTGTTGGTTCAAGGATAAAGACTGCAGGCAGTGCAACAGAAGAGGACACATACAGAAAATGTGCAAATCAAGGTACAGTGATAGACAAGGGAAGAGAACAGGAAAGGGCAGCCAAAAAGTGCATGAAGTAACAGAGACAGACTCAGAGGATTCAAATGAAGAGAATTTGGCCTGTCTTGATTTATACTCCACAGAAGATGATGACAGTGAAGTCATATGGCTGACACCTAAAGTTAATGGAGTGCCATTCAAAATGGAACTGGATACTGGATCTGCACTGTCTATCATGTCCTTACAAGACTACAAGGAGCATTTCCCTAAACTGAAACTGAAACACACCAGTGTGAGACTGAAAACATACACAGGTGAGCGGATCACTCCACTGGGAAAACTGAAGGTGAAAGTGACATATGAGGGCCAAATGCGCAACCTTGAGTTGTATGTACTTAAGTATGGAGGTGTGCCATTATTCGGACGACAGTGGTTGAGGCACATCCGTCTGAACTGGCATGACATAAAGGCCATGCAAATCGCCACCAAGGAGAAAAATCTGTGTGCAGACGTGCAACTGACACAGATAATGGATAAACATGCTCAAGTGTTCAGAGAGGGCATTGGTACCCTAAAACACATCAAGGCACGGATTGAGCTTGAGAACGATGCAACGCCAAAATTTCACAAGGCTCGTCCTGTCCCATATGCCTTACGCCCTAAAGTGGAAGCCGAGCTCCAACACCTAGTGGACCAAGGAATATTATCCAAGGTGGATTGGGCTGAGTGGGCAACGCCTATAGTACCTGTGGGCAAAAAGACAACTGACAAAGTAAGGATTTGTGGGGATTTTAAAGTTACATTGAATCCTGTAATACATGCAGAGCAGTACCCACTCCCGGGTGCAGTACGTTAGTCCGACAGCGCATTCCTCGGACAGCGCAGCGCTCCGACGTTTCCAATACTAAACCCGAACCAAACCTGCACCCTAACCCTAACCGCACGCGGATGCCACATAGTCGGAGAAAAGGTCTGTACTCCCACGTATAGATGATATTTTCGCATCCTTGTCACACGGTGAGCGTTTCTCAAAAATTTACCTTGCACAGGCCTATCTACAAATGGAAATGGAAGAGTCTTCACAGAAATATCTGACCATAAATACACACAAGGGCCTGTACCAGTATAGTAGACTAGTGTTTGGCATTACTAGTGCCCCAGCAATTTGGCAGCGGGCCATGGACCAGGTGTTGCAAGGAATACCTGGCACTCAGTGTTACTTAGATGACATTATTGTGACTGGCCCAGATACTACCACTCATTTAGCAAACCTAGATGCTGTTCTAACAAGGCTGGAGGAATATGGCCTGAGAGCTAATAGGAAGAAATGTCAAATGTGAGTTCTTCCAAGCCTCCATTGAGTACTGCGGACACAAAATTGACAGACATGGCCTTCACAAGACACAGGACAAGATTGATGCCATCCTGAATGCTCCACAGCCTGAGAATGTGAGCCAATGTCGCTCATTTCTAGGTTTAATTAACTACTATCATCGCTTCTTGCCAAATCTCTCAACTGTGTTACACCCACTGAATGCACTGCTGCAAAAGGACACCAAATGGAGGTGGACCAGGGAGTGTGCACAGGCGTTCACAGCAGCAAAGAAACTGATAACCTCCGATAAAGTGTTGACACACTATGACCCATGCCTTCCTCTGCGCCTGCTGCGATGCGTCACCATATGGCATAGGGGCTGTATTATCACATAGGGTGCCTGATGGCTCAGAGAGACCAATTGCTTTTGCTTCTCGGTCCTTAACATCTGCTGAATGCAATTATGCACAAATTGACAGAGAAGCTTTGAGCTTGGTATGGGGTGTGAAAAAGTTTAATCAGTACCTCTATGGACAACGTTTCACTTTGATTACTGATCACCAGCCCCTAGTATCCATCTTTAGTCCCCAAAAAGGTGTTCCCGCCATGGCAGCGGCACGCATACAGAGATGGGCTTTATTCTTAGGAGCGCACACGTACACAATTGAATATAAAAGTACTAAGCTCCATGGAAATGCTGATGGACTGTCCCGGCTTCCACAAGTGAAGTCTGAAAAAGCTACTGATCCTGCTGTCGTGCTACACATGTCACAGATAGAACCTCTGCCTGTTACTAGTGCGCAGGTACAAAGAGAGACAAGAAATGACCCTGTTCTAGCTAAGGTCTATGATTTGACAGTGAATGGATGGCCAGCACACGGGGATGCCCAACTTCCGGAGTACGCTAAACGACAACATCAACTCTCTGTGTGCCAAGGTTGCATTATGTGGGGGTCCCGCGTTGTTGTACCTCCCAAGCTACGTTCGAAAGTGCTTGCATCATTGCATGAAGGACACCTTGGTGTAGTTAAATTGAAAAGCCTTGCCAGAAGTTATGTATGGTGGCCTGGCATGGATAGCCAAATTGAAGACCTTGCCAAGTCATGCACAGGTTGTCAACAGACCCATCGACAACCCCAGCCAGCACCTGTCCACACGTGGGAATGGCCTTCCACCCCCTGGCAATGCATACATGTTGATTATGCTAGGCCGTTTTTGGATCACATGTTTTTTGTTGTTGTCGACGCCCATTCAAAGTGGCCTGAAATCTTTATAGTTAAGAAAGCGACTGCTGCTAAGACAATAAACCTCCTGCGAATGCTTTTTGCTCGTGCGGGCTTGCCCCTGCACCTGGTGAGTGACAATGCCAGCTTGTTCATGGGGCAGGAGTTCCAATGTTTCCTCAAGAGCAATGGCATTAAACATATCACGTCGGCCCCTCACCACCCAGCCACAAATGGGTTGGCAGAACGTTTTATTCAAACTTTCAAACAGTCAATGAAAGCCAGTAAGAAGGAGGAAGTGCTGCAACAGAAGGTAGCCAACTTTCTTCTGGCATACAGGAACACTGCACATGCCACCACAGGACAGACACCTGCAATGCTGTTCCTGGGAAGACCCTTGAGGTCACGCTTAGATTTGCTAAAACCAGACATTCGTAAACACGTTCAAGAAAAACAGTGTTTCCCCCAGTCAGCTGCAAAGGAAGATGAGAACCTTTGACGTTGGACAGAAAGTCCTGGCCAGAGACTATCGCAGTCCCACCCGGTAATGGATGTCTGGTGAGATACTGTCACAGACAGGACCCTTGTCGTACACTGTTGGTGTGGAGCCCAACTTGATCTGGCGCCGACACGTCGACCAACTTCTAAATGCATCCACCAGAGAAGTCACCACTGAGCCAGCGGGTTCAGATACTCCTCAGGACGCTGATGACAGCTTCATGCCACCAGCATGTGGCACTGTTCACAATGACACTCAAGAGACTGTGGACATTACTCTTCAGAATGTGGCTGACCCTGAATCCCCAGTACGCCGCTACCCTGAAAGAGACCGTAGACCCCCTCAGAGGTTTGAGTTATAGTTAACACTTTATGGACAGTAGACCTGGAACTTTAACACACACACGCACACACGCACACGCGCACACGCACACACACCACACGCCGCGCGCACACACACTCACACACACACACGATGACTATTGGAACGATTGTCAAAGAAAAGAAACAAAAAGTCAAGTTTTGAATTCTGTATCACATTTCATAATTGTTTGTTATGGTGCCTTAATTTCTGTTTTGCTAAGATTGATTTAGAGTACATAAAAATTAGAATGGAGGAATTGTTATGTATTTGAGCCCTGGCACTACTGTTATATTGGCAGCTCACTGTTCCTTTAAGAGAGGTTGTTACGTCATCATTGGCGGACCGTGTCTGTATAGACGGATTTCCGCGCGACGTCATCACAGAGCAGAATGCGCAATCTGCGCATGCCCGGGTGAAAGGCGCGTTCGAAAATACAGCCCTGAGCGGCAGTGAGCGCACTGGCCAATACAAACTAATAGGCGAGTGTGCTCCGGTGCGTAATTTCCAAACGCACCCATAGGCTTCCCCCTCCTCTGCGCGGTCATATTCCTCTCATGTTTACTAACAGGAAACCCGTCTATCGCAAAGCGCGCTGAATAAGTAAACAATGGATAAACTCTCTAACACTGTTTGAGTCATTATTATACTGTTTATGTAAGTGGAAATACATAACAGTGTGTGTCAGCATTATTCTCTTCACTGATCAAAGCACAAAGAATCTTGTTAATGGTCTTTCTTTTATCACTTAGTCAACAGACATCCATGCTCTCCCACATAGAAACTAATGCACATACATGTGCATGTGTTTCACCGTTTTATGTTACTTGTAAAACCGTACTGTTATATTGTATTTTGTATCAATTAAAAAGCATTTGCGTGTGTGTGTGTGTGTGTGTGTGTGTGTGTGTGTGTGTGTGTGTGTGTGTGTGTGTGTGCTGTAAGCACACGCGCTTTCCTGTATCTTTTATGTTATTGTCGCACAATCGAGACGCATTGTGAGCTTGTAGATCGGCTATTTTCAAAATATTTCTATATATTTAAAAACTTGTTAAATGGGACATTCTACATAATGAGTACTTTCTACTTTTGATGTCAATACTTTTGTACTTTCACTCAACAAAATTTTTAATTCTGAACTTTCACTTGTAATGGAGTATTTCTACATTGCAGTATTGACTTTTAAGTAGAAAATGTGAGTACTGTTTCCACCATTGATTAATAGACCACTAGCGCAGCCAGATAAAAAACAAAAACTGGGTATCCTTCATGATCTAATGTTTATATTCTGTGATAGACATGGATTTATAGTGTGCCTTGAGATGTTCGGATAAAGGAAATGATGACTTCAAATTGATTGATATTTCTTCACTAGACATAAACTTGTACATTTCCTCTGTCTAAAGGTGTTTGTGTCAAGTGTCAGCATTGATTCTCTCCACTGACCTAAACACAAAGAATATCAGACAATGTAAAAAAAATGCATCTTGTTAAAGGTCTTCTTTCACTAAGAATGTCTGTTTCTTCAATAACCCAGATGGTTTTCTTACAAAACTGATTATTATACAGTATTGTTTTGTCCATATACGGCATGTGCCATATATGGACAAAACACATCACTCACCTTCTAGATGTATTACAGTCGTTAAAATAATCTGTAAAACATACAATAGACTGACAACAGTGCTTTTGAATACGTGTTTATTGACGGGATGAATATGAGCCTTATGGAGGCCAACAAACACTCATCTCTATAATGTAATGGTACCAGTGTTACATAGTATAGAGCAGAAAACCACTGAATATCATGTGGTTGTCTGAGGTATCATAGAGCTTGTTCCCACTAGGTAAACGCATGTAAACTACGTCTCCCACCTCCAGCTCTATGATCATTCCATTAGATACATATTCATTACCCCCATTATTGGATCCAAGGTTATAAATGAGTGTCTGCTCATTTTTAATCATCCGAATACGTAAATACCCTGATGAGACACTAAATGCAGTGAATCTGAAGAGATAGGCTCCTTTCTTTGGTGATGTGAAGATACCTGCATGTGAGAGACAACTGTGTGAATAAACCATATTGTGGAAAACAAGACGGTGGTTTTCACTTTTAAAACAGTGGTTCTCAATGTGGGGTCTGGGAACCCCTAACGGTCCTTGAGGGGGTTCCAGGGTCCCCAGCAAAATGTGTTAATATAGCATCAAAATCAGTTTAACCACCGTAACCCTATTTTATACTCAGGCTATGAGGAATAGCACGTCTACAAGCTCACAACACATTGTGATGAGACACTTAGTGAGCTTGTAGATCTGCTATTTTCAAAATGTTTAGAAAAATCTTGAAGAATTGTGAAACATTATGAATGATCTTCAGATGGGGGTCTACGGTTAATTTAGAGGTCCTTGACATGAAAATGATTGAGAACCATTGTTTTAAAACATTGTTAATTACAACCAATGACATTAAACTTATATCATCTCATCCTGTCTATTGGTTTAAATAGGAAACACACCTTGAAGTTGTACATGTACTATCATATTTATTTTAATGTCTGGTAGTCTGGTAGATGTACAGTAAGTTGTGGAAACAAATAGATTGTTTAAAGTTATTTGACATGAATTAATCACCACATACCTGTAACTGGATTGTAAGCGTTGCCGATGTTGGTTAAGACCCTGGTGTAGACTAGAGTGGTGTCAACATTAAATGGTCCAACATGTCCAGAATCAGTCAAACCAACAGAGAAGGCCACCTTTGGTTTGTCTGTAACACAGGAGCATTATCATATTGTTTATAATATTATATAATATATACTATTAAGCAAATATAACAATCAAATGTATTAAAACAGTTGTCTTACAGTATAGCAGCTTACATCCAACTAGAAACTTGTTTTTAAATCAAAACAGGAAGCCAGTGTAGTGTTAAGAGGAACAGATCTCTCTTTCTTTCTAAAGGTCTAGCTGCAACAACTCCAAGTCATTATCTCTCAACTGTCATTATAGGAAGACCAGTATAAAGATCATTGTATCGCTTGATACATAAAAAACATATATATAAATTTAACTTTCAATGTGTTTAGCCTACTCCCTCCTGTTGTGACCTAGTGTCCTAATCCTGTCTTGTCCTGTTTTTCTCTTTCTTCGGACTGCGCCCGGGCCAGTGTAATAACTGTAATGGGGCGCACTACAAATACCAAACCTACCTACCTACCTAATAAAAGGTCAAGTGCTTTCATTCACCTACATTGATTGGTCAGACCCTCATTTTAATATATATATATATATATATATATATATATATATATATATATATATATATATATATATATATATATATATATATATACACACACACACACACACACATATACAGTATCATTAATAACCACTATACTGTTGACCGGGGTCCCCCAGTGCTCTATACTAGGTAGCAGATCTGCAAGTTCACAATATGTCACATTGAGGCGCGTTGTGAGCTTGTAGATCTGCTATTGTTTGTCAGAGAATTGGGATGCAAGGGTTCTGTTTAACTATGGACACTGATCTTAAATTCACTAGATTTGTATTGTCAAATATATATATGTCTTCTATGCATTTTTGGGAAATAACATCTTCAGTCTTCATTGTAGAACATAATGTTTGTATATACTTACTCCACAGTTCCTCTACTTGGCTCTCAGTTGCAGTTAGCTCTGTTGTTATGGTAGACAGCTGAGCACCATGGGCTGAAATCAACACAATATTTGTATTAGTCAATCATAAATACTTGTGCAGTATCATCAAGGCCGGCCGCTGCTACAGTATAAGCAATATAAGCGGTCGCTTAGGGCCAAAACCACTAGGGGTGACCACATCAACAAAAAAAAAGGAAAAATATGTAATGTCATGTATCTCCTATCCAACAACTAGCGTTATTATTTTAATCTTAGGGCCGGCCCTGAGTATCATTGAGTGGATAAACTTTCCCATGTGGATTATAGGGATCAAATATACAATAAATGACATTATCAAAACAGTATCTATTCTCTGAGTTCAACTGAAGTAATTAACACTAAAGTAAGTCATTTGTCAACACTGCCTGCTTCTACCCATGCTCCCACTGTTCAAATTACCTTCACTTTCCTTCTTCAAGTCCATCACCTGGCCCTCACTGACACCCAGTCTGGTCGAAATGGCACTCAATTTCACAGCCATTTCTGAAACATATCACAGAGACACATGTAAGTTAAACATTCTAAACACATTTCAGCCTGGACCTCTACAACTCCTTCAAGCTCCATTTTTAATGACTGCCTGAATTATTTTCACTGCCTATTGTTATTCATGCCAGAGATTTTTCAATGGAAAAAAAAAAAAAGTACTCAGGAGCCGAGATACAAAATGTTAAAGTTTTAAGTTAACAAGGAAGTGGATGAGAGTAAAGATCTTCAAAAATTCATATCTCCTTGGTCTTTGGGTCAAATTAAAACAAAACAAAACGGTTTTTTTTATTTATTTTTTTACTAAAAACGAGTTAACTCGATCTTGGCAGCAAGTGATGAAAAGCTAAAAACGAGTTAAGTTGTTCTAGGCAGTCAATGTGTTGTTAAAGGAATAGTTCAAATAGTCCAAAAAACACATTTTCTATCAAGTACACACCCCACAAAGCCTTGAATTCATGGATATTTTTTTGTTTTTGTCGCATTCCTAAGCCAATAATTTGATGACAGTGTGTATTTCCGGTAGGAGTCTCCTTTGTATCTCCTACCGGAGACAATAGCCGGTAGGTGACAGTAATCAAATTATTGGCTTAGGAATGCGACAAAAACCTCTCTCCATGAATTCAAGGCCTCATGGGGTGTGTAATTGCTAGAATTAGAAAAAGTATTTTTTTGGGTGAACCTTTAACTCATATTTTGCATAACAAGCATGTATTGCCTCTTAACCATTCTAACCTGCATTTTCTTTTGCCATTCCTTCCATCTCCTTTTTGGTGACACTCAGCTCCACCCGAAGATCGGTGACCAAGTTCCTCTGCTCGTTGGCTTCTCCCTCCATGTTCCTCAGCTTCTCTCTCTGTTCGACCACGGTGGCTCCCAGGCTATGCACCATGTCTCTCACTGCTTTCAGTTCAGCCCAGAGGTCTGGTTGCAAGAGGGTACCTGGTTCAACATGGCTCTCTATCTCGTTGACCCATCCACTCTCTCCCTGAGCCCCAGCCTCAGACAGGCAGAACAGTAAAACAAGCACAGCCCCACAGCCCTTCATGCTGAAACAGAGTGTCTCAGAATATTGGGCAAATTCATGTCCTTATATACCCACAAACCTGATAAACCAACATTGGTTTGCCCAGTGGAAAGTTAATGTGCAAGCGGGACATTAAATAAAGTCAAGGACCATCTGAGAGTTTCAACATGTGGTACAAGATAAGATGACCTGGTTCTGAAAAGAGCGGGTGTGAATTTATTAATGTAATCAGCTGCTGACCCTTATGTGTCCATTTGGTTCACTCACAGAGTTATGGGGGTCCTTGGGAGTTAGTGAAGCAGCATCTCTAAGTTTGCTGTCACCTTATGATTTGAGTCAGTGATGGACAGATGGTTTACCCTAAAATAAAATAAAATAAAATACTTGATACAGTATTTTAACATAATCACGTCCATAACGTTTATCTTCATTGGATGAGATTAATTCTCAAATAAAATTAAAACCTAATCCAGTGAGATTTCCCACAATACTCATTATTATTTAATAATTTTTATACCTTTGGATCCCACACACACACACACACACACACACACACACACACACACACACACACACACACACACACACACACACACACACACACACACACACACACACACACACACACACACACACACACACACACAAATGCACTTGAACGGATACATAAGAAGAACTTTGCTATAATTTTCTAACACAAACTGAAGACACTCTCAGAAAAATGAAGGGTAATGACAGGGAACCGAGTCTAAAGAGACATCCACACCAAGCATATGTCACAGGTCAACAAGGTACACAGACTCACAATGCAGCTTGTAGATCTGCTCTTTTCACCGAATGTTGGCCCCCAGAATAGGGATGCTAGGATGCTAGGGTATCATGTAGTTATAAGTTTAAACATTTCATTAAAACATCTCTGAACAGTCGTGGTACTGTAGCAATTCTATGAACCCATGTTTTGATGGATGTTAACAGAAGAGGAGATGTCACCTGCAGTGGTGGAAAGTAACTAAGTACATTTACTCACTAAGCCTGCTTGCTCAGGGGATAAATTGAATCTTGACCATCAGGTCAAAATTCGTGTCAGATCCTGTGTCTAGGTGAGACATGACCTTTGACATGATCTAAATGTCTCAATAGAAGAGCAGGGAGACGAAACACAACCCCCCCAATTCTATAAGTTATATTGTATTAACATACTCTACTATACAGATTGGATAACATTACTTTTTATTCATTTTCAGGTTTAACTTACTGTATAAAGCCAGTAGTGTGGTCAATAGAGTGCATATCTCTGCCAGGAGGCAAAATAGATATTCAGTGAAAGTTCTACATGCAGTAAGGGGAGGTTAATGAATTAATCAAGCAACATCTTAATCATGCATTTTAGAAAAAAGAGAACACAAAATAAATACCTTTATTTTTTTGTTTAGGAGCTATTATAATAAGATCATAATATACATAATGCCAACTAAATTAAGAACTAAACTACAGCCATGAAAGTAGTGCAGCATGTGATTAGGAGTTCTCTCTGCATTCATTATCTACCTTCCTCCATCTTTCTCTCAGATTCCTGTCATTAAACTTGCTCAGTAACCCACATATTGTGATTGTTGATTCCTTGTGTTGATTCTCATGTTTGTATCACCAGTCAAGGTTGCAATTTAAAACGCAGATTCAGGTTTTTGCTCTTAACCCAGAGGACACGTGAGTCCTCTGGGAGAGGACGGTAAGTATGTGAGAGGTCCAGCATGTGGTAGGCTACATGATAAGAGCTGCAAGGCTCTGAAAAGAGCAGATGTGAATATATTTAACCCATTCAATCCGGGATCGCATGTCTGTTATTTAAAAAAAAATTGGCTATTAAAACATAGCAGATATACAAGCTCATAGAGCTTGAGCTATGAGCTTGTAGATCTGCTCTTTGTTTTAAATCGTGAACATTTTTGCAAATCTTTGAATATATATATTTTTAAAGTGAACATTTACTCAAATCTTTGCTTCTGGTGGTCCCTGGAACAACAATATTTGACAAATGTTTGCTTAAAAAAAAATATGTATTCAAAGATTTGCAAAAATGATCTTTCATAAAATTGCAGATCTACAAGCTCATATTGCGGCACTCGGTCCAATAGGGAAATAGCAAGAGTCACAATCTCCGGTTTACTTCCTGTATCTGCGTGACGTACGTGGACGCCTTTTTAGGAGACAGGAAGCAGGTTGGAGTCTTCTCTCGGGGGAGAAGCAAACCACGCCTACATAGGAGACATAGAGGGCTCTGTCCCTTATATTATATCCTAAAAATGTGTAGGATTTGTGTACTATTTCGCCTGGCTCCAATTGAGATTGTGTATCTTCTTATATTAACAATCTTTGACTCAGTGCCGCGCTATGAGCTTGTATATCTGCTATTTTCTAAAATGACAGAGATGCGTTCCCGGATTGAATGGGTTAATGTAATCAGCTGTTGTTATTTAGAATAAATGTAGTAAGGTTGTTTTTCTGTTGTGATCATGTTCCTAACTGTGTTTAGAGTGTGCCTTCAGGTGTTCAGAAAAAGGAAACGGTCACTTAATCTGATATTTCTTCAATAAACTTAAACCACAAATGTTTTCCGTTTATAAATATTCTCTCTCTAAAGGTGTGTGTGTGCGTGTGTCAGCATTATTCTCTTCACTGATCTAAGCACAAAGAATCTTGTTAAAGGTCTTTCTTTTATCACTTTGTCAACAGACATCCATGCTCACACATAGAAACACATGCACATACATGTGCATGTGTTTCACCGTATTATGTTACTTGTAAAACCGTACTGTTATATTGTATTTTGTATCAATTAAAAAATCGCACGCACACACGCACGCACAGGGTTAACTGTATTTAGTCTCCCTGTTCTTCTATTGAGACATGGAGATCGTGTCAAAGGTCAGGTCTCACCTACACAGGATCTGACACGAATTTTGACCTGATGGTCAAGATTTAATTGATCCCCTGAGCGAGCAGGCAGGCTCTATTAGCTCAATGGTAAAAATGTCAGCACTTGCACAGGAAACCGGGTTCAAATCGGGAGTAGAAGAGGAAAGTTACATAGTACAGCTTTAAGTTTATTTATGAGTGAGCTTCAAAATAAACTAGACTTATAGTAGCCATTGTACAAGTCAATATTCATGCACCAGTCCTACTAGTATTATTATTATCATTCTAGCATTACTGTTAAGTCTGCTAACATGTATTAATGGCACTGGTGCAAAGTAACTAAGTACATTTACTCAAGTACTGCACTTAAGGTACAGTTTTGAGATACTTTTACTTTACAGGAGTATTTTCAATTTTCAATACTTTTACTTCTACTCCACTACATCTCAGAGGCAAATATTGTACTTTTACTCCACTACTATTGTTTGAAAACTTCAGTTACTAGTTACATTATAGATTTTGATTATCATTACAAAACATACATTAACCACTTCAGCCCTATATACATGTTGGCCATTTGAAAATAGCCGATCTATAAGTGAGCTTGTAGATCGGCTATTTTCAAAATAGTTCTATACATTTGAAAACGTGTTAAATGGGACATTCTGCATAATGAGTACTTTCTACTTTTGATGCCAATACTTTTGTACTTTTACTCAACTACATTTTGAATTCTGGACTGTTACTTGTAATGGAGTATTTCTACATTGCAGCTTTTAAACATTACAGTACATATTATTTACATAGGCTTATTTTGTTATCACATAAAACTAGATGTTATATTTTAGTAACCTATATGTAGTCTCGCGTAGCCAGACCCAACTGAAAATGAAAAACAGCGACCTCTGCTGTTTGTTATATGTCTGTTCATAAATGATTCTTCCTAATCATCCAGATATTATTATTATTATTATTAATAATAATAATATTCTGTGATACACATGGATTTATAGTGTGCCGTCTGCCTTGAGATGTTCGGATGAAGGAGATGATGAAATTGATTGATATTTCTTCACTAGACATAAACTTGTACATTTCCTCTGTCTAAAGGCCTTTGCAGACAGGCTACGATTTAACCAGCAGTTTTAACCGCATGCAAAAAAACGCACGAATCGAACTGGGTTCGATTGAACAAAAAAAAAAAAAAAACGCACCGACGCAGTCACTTGCCACACGGCAAATTCGGAGCCGGTGTGCATGAGGTCATAGAGAACCATGTGTTCTTTAAAAAAATGATATTGTCCGTTTTTTCCGTGCGAAAAAAAAAAGGCACACTGTCTGCAAAGGCCTTAAAGGTGTTTGTGTGAAGTGTCAGCATACATTCACACGGCGTAGTGTCATCAGCGCGTCATAGCTGGGGGTGGAGTCATCTCGGGGGAAAACACAGATTTCCCCCAGCTGGTATAGACAGTGGGATGTGGGGTTTTCAAACTCATATGCTGTAAAAGTATACAAATTTAGAAAGCAGGCGTCATGGCTTGCCAGATCACAGGCACAGGAACGCTACATTAGCAAATTAAACAAAAGTCCGATTGGAATGTTGTCCTTTACCGGACAGAGGATCCAACACAACACAATGGCCCGAGGTTATCTGATTTAATCGCCTAGCTGGTAAGAGACAATATTACATTTTCTGTAAATATGATCAATTCAACTTATCATAATGTCAAAAAACAAAAGCCATTCATTCATCAATGATGTTTATAGAACACGTTTTAGTTAGTTTAGTTTAGATTCTCTCCACTGACCTAAAAACTAAGAATATCAGACAATGTAAAAGATGCATCTTGTTAAAGGTCTTCTTTCACTGAGAATGTCTGTTTCTTCAATAATCCAGATTGTTTTCTTACAAAACTGAATATTATGTGAAATAATGTTGTTTTTCCTCATATACTACATTACTACATCAGCAGAACGATTTTCCCTTGTGGATAAAGGACATGCATTTAATCTAGTCTAATCTAGTAAAATAATCTGTAAAACAAACAATAGACTGACAACAGTGCTTTTGAATATGTGTTTATTGACAGGATGAATATGAGCCTTACGGAGGCCAACAAACACTCATCTCTATAATGTAATGGTACCAGTGTTACATAGTATAGAGCAGAAAACCACTGAATATTGTGTGGTTCTCTGAGTTATCATAGAGGCTGTTCCCACTAGGTAAACGCATGTAAACTACGTCTCCCACCTCCAGCTCTATGATCATTCCATTAGATACATATTCAAAACCCGCACCATTGTATCCACTGTTACGAAAGAGTCTCTGCTCATTTTTATACATCTCAATATAGAAATACCCTGATGATGAAGGCTGAAATGCAGTGAATCTGAAGAGATAGACTCCTTTCTTTGGTGATGTGAAGATACCTGCATGTCAGAGAGAACTGTGTGAATAAACCATATTGTGGAAAACAAGACGGTGGTTTTCACTTTTAAAACAGTGGTTCTCAATGTGGGGTCTGGGGACCCCTAACGGTCCTTGAGGGGGTTCCAGGGTCCCCAGCAAAATGTCTTAAAATAGCATCAAAATCAGTTTAACCATCGTAACCCTATTTTATACTTAGACTATGAGGAATTGCACATCTACAAGCTCACAACACATTGTGATGAGACACTTTGTGAGCTTGTAGATCTGCTATTTTCAAAATATTTGGAAACATCTTGAAGAATTGTGAAACATTTTGAATTATCTTCAGGTGGGGGTCTATGGTTAATTTGGAGGTCTTTGACATGAACATTATTGAGAACCATCGTTTTAAAACATTGTTAACTAGAAAAAGTGCTCCTCGGAGCACAAGTCTCCGCTAGGTCAGGTAGGTTATTATGGCCTCCTGGTGGCGCTATAATAGGCCAATGTGAAAAGGGTGGCATTTATTCCTAGGCCGTGCACAGCAATCGGACACTGCATGCATGATTTGAGAAATTTTGTTCTAAAAATTTGTTTTGCTAAATTTGATCTGCTGGTGGCGCTATAACAGGCCAATGTTAAAAGGGTGGCATTTGTTCCTCAACGTAGTGCAAATGTGCATTCAAAGTTTCACCGCAATCGGACGCTGCGTTCATGATTTGCGGCATTTTGTTCAAAACGGGCCGCTCCTGCAAACATTACATGTCAATGTTAGCCAATCAGGATGGAATATGAAAAATCTAACAGATCCGTCTTGATCACATGACTATAGAGATCATGTGTACCGATTTGCGTGAAATTTGGATCAAATCTGAAGGCTTAATATCAAAAAAAATGTTTTACATAAGTCTACCTCCTGGTGGCGCTATAAAAGGTAAATGTGAAAAATGCAGGGCAAAGGTTTTTCCTTGGCCTCTAGAGAGTGTGCATAAAAAGTTTTACACTGATCGGTGCAGTTATAGGTAAAAACACGAATCGGCCTGTTACAGCGCCACCATGAGGCTGATTTGAACATTTTCAAATGGCATTTCTTCCTCGGCCTAATGGGAATGTGTGTGCAAAATTTCACGGAAATTGCATGCTGTGTTCATGATTTGAGGCATTTTGTTCGAAACGGCGTACTCCTGCAAACTTTGAAAGACAATTTTTGCCAATCAGGATGGAATATGAAAAATCTGATATGAGCCGTTTCTTTTAATGACTATAGAGATACTATGTACCGATTTGGGGGATTTTTGGCCAAAATCTGTAGGAGTCCTCTTCAAAAATGTGTTTTGCACAAATCGGCCTCCTGGTGGCGCTATAAAAGGCCCATGTGAAAAATTTGGAGCAGAGGTTCTGCTCTGGCATCCAGGGAGTGTGTGTGCACAGTTTCGCTGCGATCAAGCCAACGGTGCCAGAGATTAGCTGTCCACAAAATGACAGAATGACACACGGACGGACGGACACACACACGGACGGACGGACAGGGGGTAAAACATACTCTCTCGCCATGCCTTTCGGCCTGGCGGAGACAATTAATGTCTATTGGTTTAAAATGACTGTAATACTTTACATATCTGGTAGCCTGATAGATGTACAGTAAGTTGTGGAAACTAAGAGATTAATTGACATGAATTAATCACCACATACCTGTAACTGGATTGTAAGCGTTGCCGATGTTAGTGAAGACCTTGGTGTAGACCAGAGTGGTGTCAACATTAAATGGTCCAACGAATCCAGAATCAGTCAAACCAACAGTGAAGGCCACCTTTGGTTTGTCTGTAACACAGGAGCATTATCATATTGTTTATAATATTATATAATATATACTATTAAGCAAATATACCAATCAAATGTATTAAAACAGTTGTCTTACAGTATAGCAGCTTACATCCAACTAGCAACTTCCCCTAGGTCCCCCAAGGCACTATACTAGGTTTGCTACACTAGTGGGCTATGGTTGATGCCTACACCCCTCCCCGACCACTTCGGTCTGCCACCTCGGGGCGACTGATTGCCTCGTCACTCAAGGGTCCTTCTGGTCGATCGACGCAGTCACGACTTTTTTCTGTTCTGGCCCCACAGTGGTGGAATGAACTTCCCACTGAAGTCAGGACAGCAGAGTCACTGCCCATCTTTCGCCGCAGGCGGAAAACCCACCTCTTCAGGAAACACTACCCTTCCTCTTTGTCTGGCTTACTTGTTGTTAACTAGTTGTACGAACACTTGTTTTATTGTTGTACTGTTTTATTGGATCTTGTTTAGTCGATACACTTTTTGTATTAGCTCGTGCTCATTTGATTTTGCTATTTTGTCTCATCTGTTTAAGAAAGTAGGTAGCTTAAATATAGCACTTTTACCTTAGCGCTAGGTATACTCTTGGTTGCTTGTTTTTGCAGGAAATGGACTTAAAGACTTCTGGTGATTAGTAGTTTCGTTCCCTACCTATGTTGAATGCACTTATTGTAAGTCGCTTTGGATAAAAGCGTCTGCTAAATGACTGTAATGTAATGTAATGTAGTAATTCCCTCTACAGCAAATTTCTTTGCCAAAAATAGCAGATCTGCAAGCTCACAACATGTCACATTGAGGCGCGCTGTGAGCTTGTAGATCTGCTATTGTTTGTCAGAGAATTGGGATGCTAGGGTTCTGTTTAACTATGGACACTTAAATCTTCACTAGATATGTAGTTTCAAATATAAATATGTCATCTATGCATTTTTGTGGAATAACATTTTCAGTATTCAGTCTTCATTGTAGAACATAATGTTTGTATATACTTACTCCACAGTTCCTCTACTTGGCTCTCAGTTGCAGTTAGCTCTGTTGTTATGGTAGACAGCTGAGCACCATGGGCTGAAATCAACACAATATTAATATTAGTCAATCACAAATACTCATGTAGTATCATTTGACTGGATAAACTTTCCCATGTGGATTATATGGATCAAATATAAATTACATGATCAAAACATGTAATTTGTAACAACGTTTTTCAACACTGCCTGCTTCTACCTAGCCTGGTAAACCCTCCCTCCGGAAATCTCATTTCCATTTGATTTCAGGAGTGAGTCTGGCCTGAACCGCCTTTCTGCAATATTCGCTGTGGGCTGGAGTTGGGCGGGAGTAATACCGTTAACTGACAACCCCTTCAACCAATGATCGTTTTTCCCCTTCAGCCAATCAGCAGTTCATTTTGACGACCTCCAGACTATGTGACGCAACGGGACTATGTGACGCTTCGGGTCATGCCCAAAATTGGTTGCCTTATTGGGATACATGCGTCACTCCCCGCCCCTGCCGGTTCTCTAAATTTATATTTTTAAATAGGCTCTGTCATGATTACAATTGACCACATATATGAAGTTAAACAACTAAATTATATCCAAACGATATCTTAATAGTAAATTCCGTGCCTCAAATAAGAAGTTTGAGACCGTTTTAAAAACGAAAATAAGAACTGACGGCACTCGCAGAAACAACAATGGCTGCCGTTTGTCTTTTGTCGGCCCCAGTCAGGCTGCACTCGGCTTCATTCGGGCTCACTCGAACTCGCCACCTGATTGGCCAACTGTCGCTTTCAATCACAGAACGTTGTGCGACGACGCTGATAGGCTCGTCAGTTCGCCGTACAGAGCGAATATTGCAGAAAGGCGGGTCAGGCCGGACTCACTCCTGAAATCAAATGGAAATGAGATTTCCGGAGGGAGGGTTTACCAGGCTAGCTTCTACCTGGTCCCACTGTTCAAATTACCTTCACTTTCCTTCTTCAAGTCCAACACCTGGTCTACCAAGTCCAACACCTGGCCCTCGCTGACAACCAGTCTGGTCGTAAGGGCTTCCACCTTGCTTTCAGTAGCACCCAATTTCACAGCCATTTCTGAAAAATATCAGAGAAAGTTATGTTAAACATACATTTCAGCCTGTACCTTTACGACTCCTTCAAGCTAAATTTTAAATCATATTTTGCATAAGAAGCATACTGCCTCTTAACCATCCTAACCTGCATTTTCTTTTGCCATTCCTTCCATCTCCTTTTTGGTGACACTCAGCTCCACCCGAAGATCAGTTACTAAGTTCCTCTGCTCGTTGGCTTCTCCCTCACTGGCTGCCACCCTGGCCTCCATAATCCTCAGCTTCTCTCTGGTCTCTGCTCTCATTTCTACCATGGTGGCCCCCAGGCTATGCACCATGTCTCTCTGCTCGTTGGCTTCTCCCTCGCTGGCTGCCACCCTGGCCTCCATGTTCCTCAGCTTCTCTCTCTGTTCGACCACAGTGGTTCCCAGGCTATGCACCATGTCTCTCACTGCTTTCAGCTCAACCCAGAGGTCTGGTTGTAAGAGGGTACCTGGTTCAACATGGCTCTCTATCTCCTTGACAGATCCACTCTCTCCCTGAGCCCCAGCCTCAGACAGGCAGAACAGTAAAACAAGCACAGCCCCACAGCCCTTCATGCTGAAACAGAGTGTCTCAGAATATTGGGCAAATTCATGTCCTTATATACCCACAAACCTGATAAACCAGCATTGGTTTACCCAGTGGAAAGTTAATGTGCAAGCGGGACATTAAATAAAGTCAAGGACCATCTGAGAGTTTCAACATGTGGTACAAGATAAGATGACCTGGTTCTGAAAAGAGCGGGTGTGAATTTATTTAATGCAATCAGCTGCTGACCCTTAACGGTCCATTTGGTTCCATTTAGTTCACTCACAGAGTTATGGAGGTCCTTGAAATTAAAATGTTTGGGAAATACTGTCCTAGTGGGAGATAGTGAAGCAGCATTTCTAAGTTTGCTGTCACCTTATGATTTGAGTCAGTGATGGAGGACAGATGGTTTTACGCTAAAATATAATAATACTTGATACAGTATTTTAACATAATCACCTCCATAACATTTATTTTTATTGTGTGAGATTAATTCTCAAATACAATTAAAACCTAATCCAGTGAGATTTCCCATAATACTAAAATATGCAAATGACTAAGGGACAACTGCATCTCCTGTCAAATAGTACCTTTGGATCACACACACACACACACACACACACACACACACACACACACACACACACACACACACACACACACACACACACACACACACACACACACACACACACACACACACACACACACACTTGCACTTAAACAGATACATAAGGAGACATCCACACCAAGCAGATGTATCCCTATAGGGGACACAGGTCAACAAGGTACACAGACACACAATGCAGCTTGTAGATCTGCTCTTTTCACCGAATGTTGGCCCCCAGAATAGGGATGCTAGGGACCTGGGTTATAAGTTTACATTTCATTAAAACCTCTCTGAGACAGTCATGGTACTGTAGCAATTATATGAGCCCAAGATTTGATGGATGCTTACAGAAGAGATGTCACCTGTATGGTTCACTCTCTGTCATGGTCACAAGAGACAAGAGTTGTCTCAGAGCTTTGGATCTCATCGGACATTTGTAGTGGTGTAAAGTAACTAAGTACATTTACGTAAGTACTGTACTTTACTGGAGTATTTCCCATTTTCAATACTCTTACTTCTACTCCACTACATCTCAGAGGCAAATATTGTACTTTTACTCCACTAGAATTATTTGACAGCTTTAGTTACAGTTACTTTGCAGATTTAGATTATTATCAAAAAACATACATTAACCACTTCAGCCATTAGATTTCAGATATTTGAAAATATCAGATCTACATGCTCACAATGCGTTGCGATGCGACACATTGTGAGCTTGAAGATCTGCTATTTCTAAAAGATATTTATACAACTTTGAACTTGTGAAATGGGACATTCTGCACAATGAGTACTTTTACTTTTGATGCTTCAATTACATTTTGATACCAATATTTTTGTACTTTTACTGAAGTAAATTTTGAATACTTGAATACTTTTACTTGTAACAGAGTATTTCTACACTGCAGTATTGATACTTTTACTTAAGTAAAAAAATATAGTACTTTTCCACAAGATGAAGATGTCACGGTCAAATCATATACAGTATGTTGTGACCATGATGACATAGTGATGTCACCTTAGCTCTTCTGTGTGTGTTGAGCTTCTGCTGCACTTTGACTGTTTTGTATTGTGATATAATATTATAGATCTAATGTATAACATTCAAGAGAGAATCGCCAGGACTAACATTACATTACATTACGGTCATTTAGCAGAAGCTTTTATCCAAAGCGACTTACAATAAGTGCATTCAACATAGGTAGGAAACAACACTACTAATCACCAGAAGTCTTAAGTGCATTCTCTTCTAAAACAAGCAACTAAGAGTATACGTTGTGCAATATATCAGCTACCTACTTTCTTAAACAGATGAGACAAATAGGAAAATCAAATGAGAAAGAGCTAAAAACAAATAAGTGTATCAAATAAACAAGATCCAATAAAACAAAACAAGAGCTCGTTCAAATAATTGACAACAATACACTAAGAGGAAGGAACAGTAATGCTAGAATGATACAGGATTGGTGCACAAATATTGACTTGTACAATGGCTACTATAAGTCTAGTTGTCTCCGCCAGGCCGAAAGGCATGGCGAGAGAGTATGTTTTACCCTCCGTCCGTCTGTCCGTCCGTCCGTCCGTCCGTCCGTCCGTCCGTGTGTGTGTCCGTCCTTCTGTCTGTTAACAGCTAATCTCCGCCACCGTTGGCCCTGTCGCTGTGAAACTGCGCACACACACTCCCTGGATGCCAGAGCAGAACCTCTGCCCCACATTTTTCAGATCAGCCTGTCATAGCGCCACCATGAGGCCGACCTTTGCAAAACACATTTTCTGCTATTACTCCAACAGATTTTGTCCAAAAAGCACGCACATCAGTACACAGTATCGCTATAGCCATGTAATCAACACGGATCTGTCTGATTTTCCATATTCCATCCTGATTTGCTAAAATTGTCTTCCGAAGAATGCAGGATTGGTTCATTTGGAACAAAATTCCTCAAATCATGCACGCAGCATGCGATTTCAGTGAAATTTTCCACAGAGATTCCCACTTGGCCCAGGAAGAAATGTCACTTGAAAACGTTCACATCAGCCTCATGGTGGCGCTATAACAGGCCAATTCACGTTTTTAGCTATAACTGCACCGATCTGCGTCAAACTTTGCACGCACACTCCCTAGAGGCCAAGGAAAAACCTTTGCCCTGCATTTTTCACATATGCCCTTTAAAGCGCCACCAGGAGGCTGAGTTTTGTAAAAACACATTTTTTTGCCCTTACTCCTTCAGATTCTGTCCAAAAATCACGCAAATCGGTACACAGTATCTCTATAGTCATTTGATCACGATTGTGTCCCATATTTCATATTCCATCCTACTTGGCTTACATTGGCTTCCAAAGTTTGCAGGATGGATCCCTTTTGAACAAAATTCCTCAAATCATGAACGCAGTGTGCCATTTCCGTGACATTTTACACACACATTCCCACTAGGCCGAGGAAGAAATGCCACCCTTTTCACATTGGCCTGTTATAGCGCCACCAGCAGGTCTAATTTAGCAAACCACATTTTTGGAACAAAATGCCTCAAATCATGAATGCAGTGTCCTATTAACGTGCAAGGCCTAAGAAGAAATGGCACCCTTTTCACATTGGCCTATTATAGCGCCACCAGGAGGCCACAATAATCTACCTGACCTGGCGGAGACTTGTGCTCCGAGGAGCACTTTTTTTGGTTTATTTTGAAGCACATTGTGTATGCTGGCTGTTGTATGAAATGTGCTTCATAAATAAACTTAAAGTTACCCTATGTAACTTTCCTCTTCAACCCCGGATTTGAACCCGGTTTCCTGTGCAAGTGCTGACATTTTGTACCATTGAGCTAATAGAGCCTGCCTGCTTGCTCACGATCTCAATGTCTCAAGTAGTAGTACATACCCGTGGGGGGATATACAGTACGCACTTGATCTGGCAACCCCGGAGGCAGTTCGTCCCACAAAAACACTAATAAACGGCTGAGATTTGGTGAAATCAAAAAACGGGCTAACATAGGCTACTCTACCATACGGATTGGACAACATTACTTTTTATTCATTTTCAGGTTCTACTTACTGTATAAAGCCAGTAGTGTGGTCAATAGAATGCATACTGCCAGGAGGCAATATAGATATTCAGTGAAAGTTCTACATGCAGTAAGGGGAGGTTAATGATTAGTCAAGGGAACATTTTAATCATGCATTTTAGAAAAAAGAGAACAAAAATAAATACCTTTATTTTTTGTTTAGGAGCTATTATAATAAGATTATATACATAATGCCAACTAAATTAAGAACTAAACTACAGCCATGAAAGTAGTGCAGCATGTGATTATGAGTTCTCTCTGCTTTCATTATCTACCTTCCTCCATCTTTCTCTCAGATTCCTGTCATTAAACTTGCTCAGTAATCCACAGATTATGATTGTTGATTCCTTGTGTTGATTCTCATGTTTGTATCACCAGTCAATCAATGGTTACAATTTAAAATGTAAGAGTCAGGTTTTCGCTCTTAACTCACAGGACACGTCACGTGAGTCCTCTGGGAGAGGACGGTAAGTATGTGAGAGGTCCAGCATGTGGTAGGCTACATGATAAGAGCTGCAAGGTTCAATGTCCTGGCTCTGAAATGTTTGGATGTTGATATATTTAACCCATTCAATCCGGGAACAAATCTCTATCATTGCAGATTTTTTTGGAGGCCCTGTAATTTGAATGAGTGGACTTTAAATCCTTTGACGAGGAGCCATTGGAGGGCAAGTCTGGTGCCAGCAGCCGCGGTAATTCCAGCTCCAATAGCGTTTCTTAAAATAAAATAAAAATTAAATAGCAGATATACCAGCTCACAGCGCGGCACTCAGTGCCACGATGTGAGCTTGTAGATCTGCTATTTTGAAAAAAATCGTTGAATATATATATTTTTAAAGCGAACATATGTAACTCAAATCTTTGCTTCTGGGGGGTCCCTCCCTAGAACAAAAATATTTGACAAATGTTCACTTTAAAAAATACATATTCAAAGATTTGCACAAATGTTTTTTTTTTTTTTTTAAATAGCAGATCTATAAGCTCATAGCGTGGCACTTGGTGCCACGCTATGAGCTTGTAGATCCGTATTTTTCAAGAGCCAAAAGACATTGAAATTAACAGAGATGCGTTCCCGGATGGGTTAATGTAATCAGCTGTTGTTATTTAAAATAAATGTAGTAAGGTTGTTTTTCTGTTGTGATCATGTTCCTAACTGAGTTTAGAGTGTGCCTTCAGGTGTTCAGAAAAAGGAAATGGTCTTTTAATCTGATATTTCTTCAATAGAGCAATGTCTGCAAAGGCCTTAAAGGTGTTTGTGTCAAGTGTCAGCATACATTCACACGGCGTAATGTCATCAGCGCGTCATAGCTGGGGGCGGAGTCATCTTGGGGGAAAACACAGATTTCCCCCAGTTGGTATAGACAGTGGATGTGGGGTTTTCTAACTCATATGCTGTAAAAGTATACTAATTTAAAAAGTAGGTGTCTTGGCTTGCCAGATCACAGGCACAGGAACGCTACATTAGCAAATTAAACAAGAGTCCGATTGGAATGTTGTCCTTTACCGGACAGAGGATCCAACACAACACAATGGCCCGAGGTTATCTGATTCAATCGCCTAGCTAGTAAGAGACACTATTACATTTTCTATAGATATGATCAATTCAACTTATCATAATGTCGAAAAACAAAAGCCATTCATTCATCAATGATCTTCATAGCACACGTTTTAGTTAGTTTAGTTTAGATTCTCTCCAATGACCTAAAAACTAAGAATATCAGACACTGTAAAAGATGCATCTTGTTAAAGGTCTTCTTTCACTGAGAATGTCTGTTTCTTCAATAATCCAGATAGTTTTCTTACAAAACTGAATATTATGTGAAACAGTGTTGTTTTTCTCATATACATGTGCCATATATGGACAAAACACATCACTCACCTTCTAGATGTATTATAGTTTACACTACTACATCAGCAAAACGATTTTCTCTTCTGGATAAAGGACATGCATTTAATCTAGTCTAATCTAGTAAAAAGAATCTGTAAAACATACAATAGACTGACAACAGTGCTTTTGAATACGTGTTTATTGACGGGATGAATATGAGCCTTATGGAGGCCAACAAACACTCATCTCTACTATAATGTAATGGTACCAGTGTTACATAGTATAGAGCAGAAAACCACTGAATATCATGTGGTTGTCTGAGTTATCAAAGAGCCTGCTCCCACTAGGTAAACGCATGTAAACTACGTCTCCCACCTCCAGCTCTATGATCATTCCATTAGATACATATTCATTACCCCCAGCACCATTGTATCCATGGCTATAAAAGAGTCTCTGCTCATTTTTATACATCTGAATTTGGAAATACTCTGATGAGTAGGCACTAAATGCAGTAGATCTGAAGAGATAGGCTCCTTTCTTTGGTTATGTGAAGATACCTGCATGTGAGAGACAACAGTGTGAATAAACCATATTGTGGAAAACAAGACGGTGGTTTTCACTTTTAAAACAGTGGTTGTCAATTTGGGGTCTGGGGACCTCTAACGATCCTTGAGGGGGTTCCAGGGTCCCCAGCAAAATGTGTTAAAATAGCATCAAAATCAGGTTAACCACCGTAACCCTATTTTATACTTAGGCTATGAGGAATAGCACATCTACAAGCTCACAACACATTGTGATGAGACACTTTGTGAGCTTGTAGATCTGCTATTTTCAAAATATTTGGAAAAATTGTGAAAGAATTGTGAAACATTTTGAACTAGAAAAAGTGCTCCTCGGAGCACAGGTCTCCGCCAGGTCAGGTACGTTATTCTGGCCTCCTGGTGGCGCTATAATAGTTCAATGTGAAAAGGGTGCCATTTATTCTTAGGCCTTTCACGGTAATCAGACACTGCATTCATGATTTGATGCATTTTGTTCCAAAAATGTGTTTTGCTAAATTAGACCTGCTGGTGGCGCTATAACAGGCCAATGTGAAAAGGGTGGCATTTCTTCCTCGGCCTAGTGGGAATGTGCGTGTGAAATTTCACGGAAATCGCAAGCTGCTTGCATAGTTTGAGGCTTTTTGTTCAAAACGGACCAATCCTGCAAACTTTGGAAGCCAACCATAGGCAATGAGGATGGAATATGGGAAATCGGACAGATCCTTGTTGATCACATGACTATAGAGATACTGTGTACCGATTTGCATGACGTTTGGATAAAATCTGTAGGAGTAATGTAAAAATGCACAAAACGGCCTCCTGGTGGCGCTATAACAGGCCCATGTGAAAACATTGGGGCAGAGGTTCTGAATTGGCATCCAGGGAGTGTGTGTGCACAGTTTCGGAGCGAACGGGCCAACGGTGCCGGAGATTAGCTGCTAACACACAGACAGGAGGGACACACGGACGGACGGACGGATGGACACACGGACGGACGGACGGAGGGTAAAACATACTCTCTCGCCATGCCTTCGGCCTGGCGGAGACAATAATCTTCAGATGGGGGTCTACAGTTAATTTGGAGGTTCTGGACATGAAAATGATTGAGAACCATTGTTTTAAACAAATGACATTAAACTTCTCATTCTGCATGTCTATTGGTTTAAAATGACTAATAGTTTACATATCTGGTAGTCTGGTAGATGTACAGTAAGTTGTGGATTTTTGAAAGTTAATTGACATGAAATAATCACCTGTAACTGGATTGTAAGCGTTGCCGATGTTAGTGAAGACCTTGGTGTAGACCAGAGTGGTGTCAACATTAAATGGTCCAACATGTCCAGAATTAGTCAAACCAACAGAGAAGGCCACCTTTGGTTCGTCTGTAACACAGGAGCATTATCATATTGTTTATAATATTATATAATATAAACTATTAATCAAAAATACCAATCAAATGTATTAAAACTGTTACTTATCTCTTGTTACTGTTACTTACTCTTACAGTATAGCAGCTTACATCCAACTAGCAACTTCCCCTAGGTCCCCCAGGGCTCTATACTAGGTTTGCTACACTAGTAATTCCCTCAACACCAAATCTCTTTGCCAAAAATAGCAGATCTGCAGCTCACATCATGTCACATTGAGGCGCGTTGTGAGCTTGTAGATCTGCTATTGTTTGTCAGAGAATTGGGATGCTAGGGTTCTGTTTAACTATGGACACTTAAATCTTCACTAGATATAGTTTCAAATATAAATATGTCTTCTATGCATTTTTGTGGAATAACATTTTCAGTATTCAGTCTTCATTTTAGAACATAATGTTTGTATATACTTACTCCACAGTTCCTCTACTTGGCTCTCAGTTGCAGTTAGCTCTGTTGTTATGGTAGACAGCTGAGCACCATGGGCTGAAATCAACACAATATTAGTATTAGTCAATCATAAATATAATGCAGTATCATTTGAGTGGATAAACTTTCCCATGTGGATTATATGGATCAAATATAGAATACATGACATTATCAAAACAGTATCTATTCTCTGAGTTCAACTGAAGTAATCAACACTAAAGTAAGTCGTTTGTCAACACTGCCTGCTTCTACCCATGCTCCGCACTGTTCAAATTACCTTCACTTTCCTTCTTTAAGTCCAACACCTGGCCCTCACTGACACCCAGTCTGGTCGAAATGGCACTCAATTTCACAGCCATTTCTGAAACATATTACAGAGACACATGTAAGTTAAACATTCTAAACACATTTCAGCCTGGACCTCTACAATTCCTTCAACCTCAATTTTTAAAGGAATAGTTCACCCAAAAAAAAAATATTTTTTATCAATTACACACCCCACGAAGAGATAGATGTAGAGATTTTTTTGTTTTTGTTGCATTCCTAAGCCAATCATTTGATGACAGTGTGTATTTCCGGTAGGAGACACAAAGAGTCTCCTTTGTATCTCCTACCGGATACATTAGCCGGTAGGTGACAGTAATCAAATTATTGGCTTAGTAATGCGACAAAAACAAAAACATCTCCATGAATTCAAGGCCTCATGGGGTGTGTAATTAATAGAATTAGAAAAAGTGTTTTTTTGGGGTGAAATATACTTTAACTCATATTTTGCATAACAAGCATGTATTGCCTTAACCATCCTAACCTGCATTTTCTTTTGCCATTCCTTCCATCTCCTTTTTGGTGACACTCAGCTCCACCCGAAGATCGGTCACCAAGTTCCTCTGCTCGTTGGCTTCTTCCTCGCTGGCTGCCACCCTGGCCTCCATGTTCCTCAGCTTCTCTCTGGTCTCTGCTCTCATTTCTACCACGGTGGTTCCCAGGCTATGCACCATGTCTCTCACTGCTTTCAGCTCAGCCCAGAGGTCCTGTTGCAAGAGGGTACCTGGTTCAACATGGCTCTCTATCTCGTTGACCCATCCACTCTCTCCCTGAGCCCCAGCCTCAGACAGGCAGAACAGTAAAACAAGCACAGCCCCACAGCCCTTCATGCTGAAACAGAGTCTCTCAGAATATTGGGCAAATTCATGTCCTTATATACCCACAAACCTGATAAACATACTGTCACTCCCTTCGTCAAGAACAAGTCAGTTGTTTCGGTTTACAGAGTTTATTAAAACCCGTCAAAACTGTGAGAAAGAAAAGGTAATAATCAGCATAAAGAATAACAGAATACAACGTGACAAAAAAGGTAAAAAGGAAAATTACAGCAAATTAAATCACCTTTCTGGCTGCACTGAGAAACAAAGGGAAGTGAATGAAGTCCAGGGATCCAACATAACACAAAACAGTGAACAAACTGAAACCAAACAAATAAACAACCCATCAATGAAACTCATAACATTTGCAAAAAGGGAACTTAACAGTGCATCAATATAAGACCAAGTTGCAGTTTTAAACACACCTTGTTTAGCTCACCATGCTGCACACAAACATTTCATGCCTCCGCTCTGGAGGACATGACTAGAGGGAGTGGTTTTCATGGCCATGGCAGGCGGTTGCCATATAAGCCGGCTGACGCCGTAAACAGGTAGGTGTTGCCAGAACCTTGCCTCAACCAAGTAAACTCAGCCTCAAATATGTTGCGGCAGCCAAACTCCCACCAAATAAATCCCTTTATTTCAAATTAACTTTAAACAAACAAAAAATAAACATTAGTTTTGACCATGACCTTTATTTGCTTAAAGTAATAAAACAATCTTCTGGACAGGCCTGTCGAGATAAACAGGTCTCGTACTTCCTTTTCCTTCCTCATCTAGAGTCGCGTCTGACATTAAAAGCTTCACTTCAACACTTTGACCTCTTTTCAAATCCTGTTTGATATCTTTGACCTTGTGTTAAGATGAGCAAATGATCCTTTTAGTCAGGTGGTCTACCAATGACCTCTCCCACCTTGATACCTCTTATGAGCAGACCACTTTTCCTCTGCTCTTTGAACTTTGCTTTTTTCTTTTTCTTTACGTCCTCATTTGATGAAGCTGCTCTTCTCTTTCTCCTCCTGAAGTTTCTGTTCGTAACCTCCTGGACATTTGTCACTTTTTCGTAACCTTCGGTACCCAGTTTCCTTCTAGTTACAGGCCTTGTGACCTCCTTACATTCTGCCGTTTCCTTTGGGTACTTTGCAACAGCAGTTTGCTGCATGGATTTGACTGCCTTTACCTTAATCACTTCAACCTTCTTGTTGAGCTTGACATTAAAAGAAGCATACTTCACTTTACTGCCCTCTTGTTGAGCCATTTGCTTCTTCTCAATGTCTTTCTTGCTCCCTTTTCTGCATGGGCTCCCACCATACCCGATTATGCTCCAACCTAGATCCGTTTTTTGGGCATATGGTTGGTTCTCTTTACCACACACAACCTTTCGAGGCATTAGAGCACGTGGGCAATTATAGCCAATTAAGAGAGCAATCTCACACTCTTGATGGGGAGCGATATGAGGAGAAAGGTGCTGCAAATGAGGCCATGGCTGAACGGTTTGTGGGATTGGTATATGAGATTGATTTGCTGGTATGAATTCACGTGTATACATAACTGGAACAGTGATCTTTGTGCTGGAAAAGAACCCTCTCACTTGTAAATGCTTCAGTCTCTTGCATGGTACAATTGTCCCTTTGGAAGACATGGTGGACAATTTAAGTTTGACTGGTTCTGCAGATGTATTTAATTTGTCTGCAACCTCCTCAAGGATGAAGGAACAGTCACTTTGTGTATCAAGCATAGCATATACGAGGATTTCTTTTCCATCCTGCTCAGGGGTAGAGACATAGACAGGCACAATAGAAGAGGTTTGATTGATAGCTCCATCCTGTGAGATACTGTGAGATATTGTGGAATCCGTTTGCATGGATGCTGATGGTCCTTTATCCTTATTGAAATGTGATTCCTTTCTAGTCTCAAAGGGCTGATCATTATGGATACAGGTTGGGTGGCGTTTCTGACAAATACCACATGTCATTTTACTCCTACAGCCCTTTGACTGGTGACCAGGTGATAGACATCCAAAACAAAGCCTTTCCCTTTGTATGAACTGAATTCTATCGGCCAGTGGCTTTGCTTCGAAATTGCGACAATTGCTTAGTTCATGCCCAGTTTTATTACAAAGGTGACAGGTAATTGGTTGCTTTTCTGTGGTTGTGTTGAATGTTTTTGCATTTGCTGTTTGATCTTTGTATGAACCAGAAATTTGATTTCTGAATTTACTGCGTCCATCAGATTCCAGTTGTTTCAATGCACTGTATGAAGTGATCGGGTTACATGCAATACTTGATTCCAAATTGAGGTAAGTGACAAAGTAGCTGAAATTTGGAAACTGTCCATGTTGTAGTTGGTAGGTCGTGGCCGCACGATTCCATCCATTTACCAGCCAGTCTGGCAGTTTGCTTGCAAGCATCTGATTTTCCATGGCATCATTTAAAATCCTTAAGTGTGCATTGGTACAAATGGCTGATTCACAACTTCGTAGAAAATCGACAAATTTCCGTAATTCAACTCCATCTCTCTGGGTTATCTTTGGCCAGCAGTACAACTTGTCACGGTAAGCCTTGGCGATTATAAATGGATATCCATATCTTTCGTCCAATAAGTTCCATGCAGATATATAGGCTTCCTCCGTGTCCATTAAAAAGTAGCCATCAATAGCCTCTTTGGCTGCTCCTCCGATGTACCTTTGCAGGAAATATATTTTTTCAATTGTTGGAACATTTTTCCGTTCGATTAGAGTTTGAAAGGAGGATTTCCATAAATTGTACTTTAGAGGATCGTCTGTGAAAATAGTGGGTTCTGGAATAGGAAGCCTGTTGGCTGTAATAGCTTCAGCAAGCACTTGAACTAATTTAAATGTCTCCCTTTCAGACGCAATTGCAACCTCTGTTGGTAATGGTTTGTACTGCTGTTCTATGTTGCTCTTTGTTGGACCTCCAAGAGGCTGACCATCTTCATCACACACTGGGATGTTAGCTTGAGCTGCATATAGCCTCTTTTGCTGCTCCAAATGAAAGTTCTCCCTTCTCCATTTTTCCATGGCTTGTTTGTTTTTCAGATCCCCCTCTTCAATTTCCTTTAATCTTTGCTGCTGTTGCTCCTGTTCTGCAATTACTCTAAAAAAGCTCTTCGTGGCTGTGTACTCTTTTGCTTCATTTGGCTCCTGTGCTTGAGTGTGTGTTAAAGGCAAGGTTCGTCTTGAGGCTGTGTTTGAGGCTGGCAAAGACAGACTGGAGGCGGTGGTGCCGTCAAAAACTGAACTGACTTCAGGCCTTTCAAATTCTTCCCCCGTATCATGAATCAAAGTTTTCACATTTTTAATAAGGCTCGCTGTTACAGCATTGCATTTATCAATCTTGCGACGTAGGTCATTTGTTGGACTTTCCAGTTTACGATATTCCTCATAAATTCCATTTAATTCTTGCAAATACCTTTCCAAAGCAGTGCCATAATTTTGCAAGGTTTCAGATGGAAATTCTTTAATGACTCCCTTTTTTGTCCTTTTAGCCTCTATTTTCCAGTCTTCATAAACACGGTCAAAATCATTTAGTAGTCCACTTAATTTGCTGCCATAAAAAGTCTTTCACTTTTCGGTTAAAGTGCGCTCTCTTCCACCTCGGCGGGGCGCCAAAACCTGTTTTTCAACTGCTGTCCCAGCATCTTTAAACACCTTAGAGCCTGGGGCTTCTTTTTCTTGCGTAGGTACATTTGGGCTAACAGGTTCTATGGTTTGTGCCTTTTCTTGGGCCTGTACTGGTTCTTTTGGTTTGATAAATTCATGTGGTTCCACTGGTTCCATTTGTGGCTGTTCTGTGTGTTGTGCTGGTTGCTTAGACTGTGCTGGTGGCTTTGTCTTTGACCCTTGTTTAGACATTTTCCATATAACCACACACACTTTACCATACACTTAAACCCATAAATATCACCATAAGCTTAAAACCAGATGAATCCATTTCTGCAGACCTTAAAGTGCCGTTTTTTGCATTTAATTAAACAAACCCATAATGCAATTCAAAAAACCACCATATGTTTCACCAATAATAAAACCCGAAATGTTTGATTCACTCAAATGACTGGTTCAAAGGCATATAAATAATGCGATTTCTTCTCAGATGTCTCTTTAGTCTTTAATGTCTCTTCAAGCACCCTTGATAGCACACGTTCCGTTTGGAACTCTCAAGAGTGTGTACTAACCTGTTGTGCGATGACTTGAGTGTTTGTGGTGGCTCACAAGTTCGTGTCACTTTCTTCTATTGGGGAGTGGGGAAAGGGGGGGGGGCATGAAGGAGTGGGCTACTCCAAGCAGCTCCTGTCCGTGGAGCGACGGGATAGCGTTGTCAGAAAGCGGCCGGCCGGCCGCCTGGACCCGTGGCTCGGCTGGGTTGCTGCAGGCTAGAAGACCTCCTCAGCTTGGGATGCCCTGGACAGCCGTTGTCGTGGTTGCATAAAGTTTTGACTGTCACTCCCTTCGTCAAGAACAAGTCAGTTGTTTCGGTTTACAGAGTTTATTAAAACCCGTCAAAACTGTGAGAAAGAAAAGGTAATAATCAGCATAAAGAATAACAGAATACAACGTGACAAAAAAGGTAAAAAGGAAAATTACAGCAAATTAAATCACCTTTCTGGCTGCACTGAGAAACAAAGGGAAGTGAATGAAGTCCAGGGATCCAACATAACACAAAACAGTGAACAAACTGAAACCAAACAAATAAACAACCCATCAATGAAACTCATAACATTTGCAAAAAGGGAACTTAACAGTGCATCAATATAAGACCAAGTTGCAGTTTTAAACACACCTTGTTTAGCTCACCATGCTGCACACAAACATTTCATGCCTCCGCTCTGGAGGACATGACTAGAGGGAGTGGTTTTCATGGCCATGGCAGGCGGTTGCCATATAAGCCGGCTGACGCCGTAAACAGGTAGGTGTTGCCAGAACCTTGCCTCAACCAAGTAAACTCAGCCTCAAATATGTTGCGGCAGCCAAACATACATTGGTTTACCCAGTGGAAAGTTAATGTGCAAGCGGGACATTAAATAAAGTCAAGGACCATCTGAGAGTTTCAACATGTGGTACAAGATAAGATGACCTGGTTCTGAAAAGAGCGGGTGTGAATGTATTAAATGTAATCAGCTGCTGACCATTATGGGTCAGTTTGGTTCCATTTTGTTCACTCGCAGAGTTATGGGGGTCCTTGAAATTAAAACGTTTAAGAAATACTCTCCTAGGAGTTGGGAGGTAGTGAAGCAGCATTTCTAAGTTTGCTGTCACCTTATGATTTGAGTCAGTGATGGAAGACAGATGGTTTTACCCTAAAATATAATAAGAAATACAGTACTTTAACATAATCACCTCCATAACATTTATTTTCATGGGATGAGATTAATTCTCAAATAAAATTAAAACCTAATCCAGTGAGATTTCCCACAATACTCATTATTACTTTAAAATATGCACATAATTTAGGGCCAACTGCATCTCCTGTCAAACTGTACCTTTGGATCACACACACACAAACACGCACGCACGCACACACGCACGCACAAATATTGCATTTGAAAGGATACATACGAAGAAATGTGCTTGAATTTTCTAACACAGACTGACAAGCACACTCTCAGTAATATGCAGGGTAATGACAGGGAACCGGAGTCTAAAGAGACATCCACACCAAGCACATGTATCCCTATAGGGGACCCAGGTCAACAAGGTACACAGACACGCAGCTTGTAGGTCTGCTCTTTTCACCGAATGTTGTATGTAAACATTTCATTAAAGCCTGTCTGACACAGCTTGGTACTGTTTTGATTGATTGAATATTTTATTATGCAAAAAATGTAAAACAAATTAATTTATTCATAAAAAAAAGGTTTAACTTACTGTATGAAGCCAATAGTGTGGTCAATAGAGTGCTTATCTCTGCCAGGAGGCAAAAATAGATATTCAGTGAAAGTTCTACATGCAGTAAGGGGAGGTTAATGATTAATTAAAGGAAAGAGAACCAAACGATTATTTTTATTTATTATCTATCTTTATTTTTTATTTAGGAGCTATTATAATACGATTATATACATAATGCCAACTAAATTAAAAACGAAACTACATCCATGAAAGTAGTGCAGCATGTGATTATGAGTTATAATAATAATAATAATAATTATATTAACTAGACGCGTCGCAATTGGCAATTGCAAAGTGTGGTTGCGCCGACGCCGGTCGGGACACGAGTAATACGCCGGGAGGAATACCGTCGGAGACTGCGCCAATTACATTGTCACGTCACTCCTGAGATCACTTGCGTTTCATTTTGAGAGGATTGATCCCCATCAAACGGTTACATTTTGAGCATTTGTGGCGCCCCCTATGGATCAAAGTGGAAATGTTTTTGGGGATTGGTTTAGTATACCACTCTTGACATGTGATTAAAATTTGGGATTGACCGGACGTTTCGTTCGTGATTTAAGGCATTTTTTGTCAAACGGGCCCCTACCGCTAACTTTGGCACCGACACTGGCAATGTCCAGGGAGAGGTCCCACGAGGAGGTTGGCACTCGACCTCAGGCCTCATGCCCCAACCCCGCTGCCCGGGCTCCACGTCGCGACACCACCCGCTCCCGTCGTGGGCGGGGGAAGTGACACTGACCCACCTGTTCCTCTCAGTGTCCGGCAGGCATGGGAGGAGACACAGCACTGCCGACCGCTCCACCCAGAGCTGCACGGTCAGACTGGGTGGACGCGGACCCCCCCGTCGTTAACAGGGAAGAGACAGGGACCCTTTTTGCACCTTGAGGACAGAGTCATGGACCTCTCCTCCACGGCCAAACAGCAAAAAATGTCGCACATTTCTGTGAGGTCTGTAATGCACAACTCTGTTTTTGTTCCATTAAATATGTTACAAAGTACAAAACCTTGTCTTATTCCAACCCTATCTGTAGACCAGGGAGAACGGGAGCCACCTACATGGCGATCCCCCGTTCTCGATGGTCTCCCTATAAGCCCACAGTGCTCGGAAAAAACGGTCCTAGGTTTTCCGAACACTGCTAGGGTAAACCTACCGAATGTATTTACACCAGTGCAGGTAATAAAGCCAGTATCACCTCTGTCCGCCAGAGGGCGCCTTTGCACCTTGGCACAGGGGTCACGGCGGTTTTATCTCCAGTCTGCCAGGGGGCGCCAAAATGCCACTGTAGTAAGGGAGTTTCACAAAATGGAGCGCTCCATGTCCCGGGCCTTCAGAACAGCGGGCGGATCTGCTGTCCAGGGGCAGGCACTGGTACATGGATTGGTCACTCCATCCGAAAGTGGCAGACATGATTTGGACCAGGTTCGGCCGACCACAGGTCGATTTGTTTGCCTCAGCAGAGAACGCAAAGTGCTCTCACTTTTTCTCAGTGAAGGCGACAGACCTCTCGTTGGGACTGGATGCATTGGCTCACAGCTGGCCGAGGGAACTGCTGTATGCATTCCCGCCGCTGGAGCTGATCTGCCCAACATCAGAGATCAGAGATAACTCCTCTCCTCTACGCCAAGCCGCGGGCCCTCCCTCCGATCGCGGACCTGCTGCAGCAAGCAGGGAACGAAATCAACCACCCCCGCCCCCGGGAACTGGACCTGTGGGTCTGGCCCGTGAAAGGGACACCTTAGACTCGGCTTGCCCCCTGATGGTAGCTACCATCCAGGGGGCCAGGGCCGGATCTACGAGGGCTGTCTATGACATTAAATGGAATAGTTTTGTGTCATGGTGCCTGGAGCAGTCGGGCTCCAGTGTCTTTTCGTGTCCAGTGTCTTTTTCTCCAGTGTCATTCTTATTTTCCTGCAGAGCAGGTTAAATCAGGGCTTGGCTTTCTCGACGGTCAAGGTGTACTTGGGGGCCATCTCCGCCTGCCACGAAGGTTTTGATGGCGGGACGGTTGGCAAGCATCCTCTGGTGCGGCGGTTCATGGGCGGCGCCAGACGGGCTAGGCCGTCTCATCATCATCATCATAACCTTTATTTCAACTCGGAATACAGTTGAGGGCCAGACCCTCATTTTCAATGTAGCCGAGCTACAACAATTTTATCCACAGAGATACAAATATACAATTCCATATCAAATATATTAATTTAAATAACAGAAGACAAAGAATACTCAAAATATACTCAACATATTTACCAGAGCTAAAACAGATACATAGAAAATTAAATAAAGCAGTTACAGTCTGAAATAAAAGTGTTGGAAACTATTGCCCTAAATTGACCCAAGGAAGGCAGTGATCAAATTTTTAGGGACTTCTGGAGCTCATTCCAAGTAGATGGAGCACTAACAGAAAATGCTGCTTTGCCCAGGTCTGAATGAGCAAAAGGAACCTTAAGTGTTAGGAAATCACTTGAGCGGGTCTGGTAGGAGCTAGGGTTCTGCTCCAACATACCACAAATATAAGGCGGGAGCATACCTGAGATGGCTTTAAAAATGAAGAGATACCAGTGTTTATCACGCCTCTCAGAGAGAGAGGATAAGCTAGCATTCCCATAAAGGGTACAGTGATGGGTGCCGTAACTGTCACCAGTTATCCATCTTAAGGCAGAGTGGTATACTGTATCAAGGCGCTTTAAAATTGATGGCGCAGCAGTCCTATAAATAGTGTCCCCATAATCCAGGACAGACAGAAAAGTGGCTTCAATAATGTTTCTTTTACACGAAACCGGAAAGCGTGTTTTATTTCTATAAAGAAAGCCCATTTTTTGTGACCAGGTTGTCAACATGAAGTTTAAAAGATAATTTTTCATCGAGCCATATTCCAAGGTACTTATATTCTAAGACTCTCTCAATTGGAGAGCCACTCGAAGAGATTATGTCTAAGTTCTCATGGTTGGAGTTTCTAGCCCTGGTGAATATCATAAACTTAGTTTTCTTTGAGTTCAAAACCAGCCTAAGCTCAACCAGGGCTTCCTGGAGGACATTGAAGGCAAGCTGCAGCTTCCTATTGGCAAGCTGGGCTGTCTTGGCAATACAATATATGACCGTGTCATCCGCATAGAGATGTGCATAGCAGTCATTAAGGGAAGAAATGATATTATTGATATATAAAGTAAAAAGAACGGGGCCTAAGATGGAGCCTTGGGGGACACCCATGGAGACCGGACGGAACTCAGACTGAGTGCTCCCAGATTTTACAGATTGGTGTCTATTGAGTAAATCATTTTGAAACCAGTTGGAGGCTAACTCGCTAAAACCAATGTTGTGCAGTTTCTGTAGTAGAATATTGTGGTTGACGGTGTCGAAAGCCTTGGATAAATCTACAAAGAGCGCGGTGCAATGCAGTTTTTTGTCCAGTGCAGATAAAATAGTGTTGGTGACTAGAGTAACGGCTGTTATAGTGCTATGGTTGGCTCTGAAACCAGATTGATTTATATCTAAAATTGAGAAGTGTGAGAGAAATGATTTCAGCTGTGAGTTTACGAGGGATTCCAAGATTTTCGCAAGACAGGGTAATTTTGATATTGGTCTGTAATTATTTAGATCTTGCTTATCTCCACCTTTGTGAAGTGGCAGGATATGAGCTAGTTTCCAGGTATATGGGAAGCAACTGGTTCTGACAGAAAGATTAAAGATATGTGTAATGTGTGGTACGATAAGAGGTGCTGCTGTTAATAAAAAGAATGGGTCTAATTTATCCTCTCCAGTCGAGGTTTTAAGATTAATTTTAAGCAGAGCTTCCAAAACAACGGAGGTAGAGAATGGCTGAATGGAAAACGGATCTGTCGTGTTATTTCTAGAGTTGCTAAAATTAGTGGAGTGGAGGTCCATTGTAAGTGTTGTTGAATAGGTGCCCAGCATCTGCAAAATGCAAATTAAAAGCAGAACAAACTTCCAAGGAGTCTGATATTACACCGTTATTGACAGTGACTTGCGCAGGAAGTGCGGAAGAGTAGTTATTATTGAGTGAATTCACTGCTTTCCAGAATTTTATTGGATTTCCCTGTGCACATGTAATTAAGTTTAAAAAATAATTTGACTTAGCCTGTCTTAGAGAGGAGGTGCACTTATTCTAACAGGCCTTTGTTCCCGGCCTGGGATTTGGCTGCAGTGCTGAATGCACTTTGCCTTTCTCACTTTGAGCCTCTCGAGGCTGCGGACCTGAAAATAGTTAGTCTTAAGACGGTCCTCTTGGTGGCCCTGTCCACTGCTAAGATAGTTAGTGATCTACATGCACTCTCGGTGAGTTCGGAGTGCTTGAGGTTCTCTGGTGACGGCAGGAGGGTTCTGATGAAACCAAACCTGGCGTTTGTTACCAAGACCGGGGTGGTGGCACCGGCTCCGGTTGAGTTGGTAGCTTTCCATCCACCTCCTTTCGCTTCGGCGGAGGATGAGCGGTTACATTGTCTTTGTCCAGTGAGGGCCTTGAGGCTCTACTGTCAAAAGACGGCGGCCAGCAGGTCGTCTACGCAGCTGTTTGTCTCCTATGGCCGCGGTGACCAGCGGAAAGCGATCGCCAAGCCGACACTTTCCAGGTGGATAGTTGAGGCTATACTTACTTACTTACTTAATCGTCTTCGTGCTGGATAGCACATAAGGTCTTCACCAATGAACGCCAATGCTGTCGGTCTACTGCCCAGTGCTGCACTTGGCCGCAGGTCCATCCAAGTTCTTTCATCTCTTTCTCCACAGATCTTCTCCAGGTCTCTTTGGGTCGGCCTCTTTTTCTCTTCCCTGGTGGTGTCCATCTCATGGCTACCCTTGGGATGGCACTTGGGTCCATTCTGCACACGTGACCTATCCACATCCATCTTTTGAGCTTGATGACACTTGACAGTGGGGTCAAGCCTGTGCTCCGGTAAAGGTTTTCATTGGAGTCATGGGCCAGAATATTCATAGTATTCTGCTGAGGCATCTTGTCTGAAACACGTCCAGCTTGTGACAAATGGCCTGTGTCACTGTAAGGCTATAAGGCTCGCCTATACTAGTAGTACTAGTGGGATCCCAGTGCCTGATGGACTGAGGGCTCACTCAACTAGGGGTGTGGCTGCATCCTGGGCCCTCTCTAGGGGGGCTTCGGTCCAGGAGATTTGCACGGCCGCTAACTGGTCGTCACCTTCGACCTTTGCAGCTTTTTACAGCCTGGACGTGGCGGTTTCCTCAGTGGCGCACACAGTCCTGGGTGTGGCAGCCTCATATACTTGAGGTGTTTTTTCTCCTCCTGACATGATCCTGGGGGCTAACGATCAGTTGGTCTCGGGAGCAGGGGGCCCTGTTCCCTTGTTGTAGGGTTAGTAGATGACAGACCTTGTTTGTCTATTAGCTGAATAAGGCAGACTGCGGTCTGTCAGGGCCTTCTTTTCTTATCCCTTATGCCGTGTCCGGGCCGGAGGTCGGGCCCCCGCCGTGTGTGGGCCTCAGGGCATGTGCGTTTTTTCGGGGATTGAACGTTTTTAACGCTTCCGGGCCTCACGACTCAGAACGACAAAGAACTAGAGGTTACGTATGCAACCCCGGTTATTTTAGTTCAGGAGTGAGGCACTCCCCGGTTATTTTAGTTCAGGAGTGAGGCGCTCACAAAACACCCCTTTGTTCATCACTGCGAACAGAGGAACTGTGTTGGAGGAAGTACTACATCACGGCCGGTGACGTGACATACCCTCTTGCCCAATGAATGGGCCCCGGGAGCGTATTGTGTGTAGCTCTGTTGCATCGCCAGATGGCGCTGTTTCCCATAGTGAGTGCCTCACTCCTGAACTAAAAGAACGGGGTTACATACGTAAACTCTAGTTCCCTTCCACTCCAAATGCACTTCACTTCACACTTTACTTACTGTATGTCATTCATACCACCAGTGGTGTGAAGTAACTAAGTACATTTTGCCCTGCCAAGCCAAAGTGCAGTAACTATGAAAAGAAAACACTGAAAAATGGGAGATAAAGCAAAGACCCTATGTACTATGTCAGCTTTGTAGATCTGCTATTTTCGACAAGTAACACCGTTGAAGGACAAAGTAGGAATAGGTGGGGGTGGCTGGGACATACCACTAAGGTTTAAATAGGCTATGGGACATTTGGACATGACATATTTAGCAGCCAACACTGCACAGTCTTTCTTCTCCCAGCAGGAAGCGCAATTTCTCTTTTTCTCTCAGACTGGAATTATTTAACATTTTGGAAATAATTCCCCCCTTATATCTGTGAAGTTTGCACACCTTGTTAGATGACATCGCACCCTGTCTGTCTGTCTGTCTGTCTGTCTGTCTGTCTGTCTGTCTGTCTGTCTGTCCTTCATAGTGACAAACTAGTCAGTCAAGGTGACTGGTAATCCAGTTAACTGTTTACTGTCTAGTGTTTCTAGCTTGTGTTGTTTGAGTGTAAACTATCATTCCAATAAGTGATAACATTTTATCAACACAAATATCGTATGGTGATCCCTGACACAAACTATTTTTAGATGGGGTTCCGCTGATAAAACACATATTTGGTGGTCCTTCAAATGAAAAAAAAATTGGGAACCACATGGTTTAAAAAACATCAGGAAGCAAGCGCCAAATAAGCAACTACACAAAGCCCAAAGTATGGAGACATGGCAACACTAGTAAACAGGAAACCCTGAGTACACAGATTTGCCACAGTTAACATGGTTAGTGAGATGTATATATAGTATAGTGTATAGTGTGTATACTATAGTGTATAGTGGGTGGCCTTTTGTTTGTTTTGTTATTTGGTTGATCATGTATTAGAGTAGGTAAGATCCATGTATTTTTGTTAAAGGTATAGCATAGTATTTTATATCCAGGGGGCCACCCTGTGGTAATTTACCCATGTCTGTTCAAATTAGACAATAAACCACTGTATTTTGGATTTTAAACTGGTGTTGACTGGTTGTGATTGGGGACTGGGGGAGGAGGGAATACATTTTTATTTCATACCTGGTGACCCCTAGGCCGGGTTGTAACAGTTACTTAAATGCTTATTCAATCATCCAGACATCATCATTAACCCTTTAAGACAGGGAACGCATCTGTGTCATTTTAAGATTTCTTTGGCTATATAAAAATAGCAGATATACAAGTCATAGCGCGGCACCGAGTGCTTGTAGATCTGCTATATATTTGTTTTAATCGTGAAAATGTGTGCAAATCTTTAGTTCAAATATGTATATATACTTTTTTAAAGCGAAAGTTTTTAACTCAAATCTTTGCTTGTGGGGATTTTACAAATGTCTTCTAAATCCTATTTTTTTTCTTCTTATGTTGCTATATTATCAATAGTTTTCTAACTTTTTTCATGTCAAGGACCCCCAAAATAATATGTATTTGACCGTGGACCCCCTTTCATCTAAAAATATTTTTTTGCAGGGACCCCCAGAAGCAAAGATTTGAGTTAAAAGATTTGCACACATTTTCAGGAATTTTCTAAAAATAGCAGATCTACAAGCTCATAGCGGGGCACCGAGTGCCGCGCTATGAGCTTGTAGATCTGCTATTTTTGAATGGCCAAAGAAATCTTAAAATGACACACATGCGTTCCCTTCCCGGCCCTAAAGGGTTAATATTATTAATATTCTGACACTGTGATACACATGGATTTATGTTGGGGTAAAGGAAATTATGACCTACTGTAGAATTGATTGATATTTCATCACTAGACATAAACCACAAATGTTTTCTGTTCTTGTACATTTCCTCTGTCTAAAGGTGTTTGTGTTAAGTCCAGCATTTATTCTCTCCACTGACCGTAAAAACAAAGAATATCAGACAATGTAAAAGATGCATCTTGTTAAAGGTCTTACATCTTTCACTAAGAATGTCTGTTTCTTCAATTACCCAGAATGTTTTTCTTATAATACTGAATATTATACAGTATTGTTTTTCTCATATACTGCATGTGCCATATATGGACAAAACACATCACTCACCTTCTAGATGTGTTACAGTCGTTATAATAATCAGTAAAACATACAATAGACTGACAACAGTGCTTTTGAATATGTGTTTATTGACAGGATGAATATGAGCCTTATGGAGGCCAACCATTATCATGTCTATAATGTAATGGTACCAGTGTTACATAGTATAGAGCAGAAAACCACTGAATATCATGTAGTTGCCGTAGTTATCATAGAGCCTGCTCCCACTAGGTAAACGCATGTAAACTACGTCTCCCACCTCCAGCTCTATGATCATTCCATTAGATATAGATTCCTGAGCCGCAGCACCAAAGTTGAAAAATAGTATCTGCTCATTTTTATACATCTTGATATGAAAAAACGATGACGAATTACTAAATGCAGTAAATCTGAAGAGATAGGCTCCTTTCTTTGGTGATGTGAAGATACCTGCATGTGAGAGACAACTGTGTGAATAAACCATATTGTGGAAAACAAGACGATGGTTTTCACTTTTAAAACACTGGTTGTCAATGTGGGGTCTGGGGACCCCTAACGGTCCTTGAGGGGGTTCCAGGGTCCCCAGCAAAATGTGTTAATATAGCATAAAAATCAGTTTAACCACCTTAACCCTATTTTATACTTAGGCTATGAGGAATAGCACATCTACAAGCTCACAACACATTGTGATGAGACACTTAGTGAGCTTGTAGATCTGCTATTTTCAAAATATTTTGAAAAATCTTTAAGAATTGTTAAACATTTTGAATGATCTTCAGATGGGGGTCAATTTGGAGGTTCTTGACACGAAAATAATTGAGTTTTAAAACATTGTTAATTAAAACAAATGACATTAAACTTCCCATCTCATCGTGCATGTCTATTGGTTTAAAATTGCTGTAATAGTTTACATATCTGGTAGCCTGATAGATGTACAGTAAGTTGTGGAAACAAATTGATTTTAAAGTTAATTGACATGAAATAATCACCACATACCTGTAACTGGATTGTAAGCGTTGCCGATGTTAGTGAAGACCTTGGTGTAGACCAGAGTGGTGTCAACATTAAATGGTCCAACGTATCCAGAATCAGTCAAACCAACAGAGAAGGCCACCTTTGGTTTGTCTGTAACACAGGAGCATTACCATATTGTTTATAATATGATATAATGTACTATTAAGCAGCAGATATCCAAGCTCACAACATGTCACATTGAGGCGCGTTGTGAGCTTGTAGATCTGCTATTGTTTGTCAGAGAATTGGTATGCTAGAGTTCTGTTTAACTATAGACTCTTAAATTCACTAGATTTGTAGTTTCAAATATACATATACTGTATGTCTTCTATATATTTATTTTTGAATAACATTTTCAGTATTCAGTTTTCATATTACATACAGTAATGTTTGTATATACTTACTCCACAGTTCCTCTACTTGGCTCTCAGTTGCAGTTAGCTCTGTTGTTATGGTAGACAGCTGAGCACCATGGGCTGAAATCAACACAATATTAGTATTACTCAATCATAAATACTCATGCAGTATCATTTGAGAGGATACACTTTCCCATGTGGATTATCTGGATATACAGTAAACAGTAGATATACAGTAAATTACATGATCTAAACATGTCATTTGTAACAGCGTTTTTCAACAACTGCTTCTACCCACTCCCACTGTTCAAATTACCTTCACTTTCCTTCTTCAAGTCCATCACCTGGCCCTCACTGACTCCCAGTCTGGTCGTAAGGGCTTCCACCTTGCTTTCACTGGCACCCAATTTCACAGCCATTTCTGAAACATATCACAGAGAAATGTATGTTAAACATTCTAAACACATTTCAGCCTGGACCTCTACAACTCCTTCAAGCTCCATTTTTAAAGGAATAGTTCACAAAAAAATATATATATATTTTCTATCAATTACACACCCCACGAAGAGATAGACGTAGAGATTTTTTTGTTTTTGTTGCATTCCCAAGCCAATAATTTGATGACAGTGTGTATTTCCGGTAGGAGACACAAAGAGTCTCCTTTGTATCTCCTACCGCATACATTAGCCGGTAGGTGACAGTAATCAAATTATTGGCTTAGTAATACGACAAAAACAAAAAAATCTCCATGAATTCAAGGCCTCATGGGGTGTGTAATTGATAAATTTAGAAAAGGTGTTTTTTGGGTGAAATACTCCTTTAACTCATATTTTGCATAACAAGCATATTGCCTCTTAACCATCCTAACCTGCATTTTCTTCTGCCATTCCTTCCAACTCGTTTTTGGTGACACTCAGCTCCACCCGAAGATCGGTCACCAAATTCCTCTGCTCGTTGGCTTCTCCCTCGCTGGCTGCCACCCTGGCCTCCATGCTCCTCAGCCTCTCTCTCTGTTCGACCACGATAGCGTCCAGGCGATGCACCATGTCTCTCTGCTCGTTGGCTTCTCCCTCGCTGGCTGCCACCCTGGCCTCCATGTTTCTCAGTTTCTCTCTGGTCTCTGCTCTCATTTCTACCACGGTGGCTCCCAGGCTATGCACCATGCCTCTCACTGCTTTCAGTTCAGCCCAGAGGTCGGGTTGCAAGAGGGTACCTGGTTCAACATGGCTCTCTATGCCTCTCTCTACCTGAGCCCCAGCCTCAGACAGGCAGAACAGTAAAACAAGCACAGCCCCATAGCCCTTCATGCTGAAACAGAGTCTCTCAGAATATTGGGCAAATGCATGTCCTTATATACCCACAAACCTGATAAACCAACATTGGTTTACCCAGTGGAAAGTTAATGTGCAAGCGGGACATTAAATAAAGTCAAGGACCGTCTGAGAGTTTCAACATGTGGTATAAGATAAGATGTCCTGGTTCTGAAAAGAGCGGTTGTGAATTTATTTAATGTAATCAGCTGCTAATATGGGCTTAAATTAGTGCCAATAATATTTTGTACTTGTAAAAATAATTTGTATTTGTAAACACATTTTGCATTTGTAAAAAAAATATTTGTACTCGTAAAAATAATATGTACTCGTAAAAATATTTTTTGCATTCGTAAAAAAAATATTTGTACTCGTAAAAATAATATGTACTCGTAAATAAAATATTTGTCTTCGTAAATAAAATATTTGTATTTGTAAATAAAATATTTGTATTCGTAAATAAAATATTTGTCTTCGTAAAACAAAGTTTTGTATTCGTAAGATAAAAATGTGTGTTGTAATTGTAGAATTACATTTACAATGAAAATTGTGACCAGAAAAAAACAACAGCTTGCTCGCTCGAAGATCTGTTCTACGGATTGCAAAACTTTATTTTTGGCACTCTGCACTTCCGGGTCTGAGCCAATCACGTGAGGCCTTTTCCACTACCCAATCATAAAGCTCCATAGGTCTCCATGGCAACATGGCAAACTGGGTTGCCATGTTGCAACCACAAGAGTTTTAACTGCAACATAATTCCATTGCTCAGGAAATAAACAACGGATTACAATAATATAACATTCCCTACAATCAGTAACATGTAGGTGATACTATGTCTATCAAATATGGTTTTATTGAAAGGCAATCAAAGGCTAGATCGAGTTTAGAAAGCAAACAGGTCATGTCTGGGGGCCTCAGTGCGGCTGCAGAGTTTGATTGAGTGTGAGACTAGGACCCACATGCCATATGTCAAAATGAGCGGCTTCATCGGGAATCGTGCGCGTGTATTTTGCTAAGAGATTGGTTACATAGTTTAATTGATATTAATTCATTAGTGCATTCAATTTCCCCATCCACTTTCATGGGAAAATAACTTGATTTCAAGTATTTTTTTTCCAGAAACTGTAAGGGCTAGAGTTACAAGACTTGGAGGGGAGGTTCATAATTTAATCCGAAATTATCAAAAAAAGAAATACACCAGTCGGCCTCATGGTGGCGCTATAAAAGCCCCCTTTACGTTTTGGCCTATAACTCTTGAACCGTAGGTCGTAAAATAAAAATCTAACTCCCCATATAGGCCACGCCCATTTGCGTCAGGATAGATTTTCCGCCATTTTGAATTTTCTTCAAAACACACTTTTAGCTCCACCTCCCACATATTTTGTCCAGATTTCACAAAAATCGGTACACATGATTTCTGGGCCCATGCGATAAACATATCCAAACGGCATTTTGATAATCCTTACTGTCCGTCCGTAAATGGCTTCCAAAATTAGTGGGAGGGGCCTGTTTTACCAAAAACGCCAGAAATCACGAACGATCCGGTCAATCCCAAATTTAAATCACATGTCGAGGGTGGTTTACTCAACGAATCCCCAAAAGCATTTCCACTTTGACCCATTAGGGGGCCTCACAAATGCACAAAATGTAACCGTTTGATGCAAAAACATGATTTTTGGGTGGAACGATCCTTTCAAAATGTAATAAAAGCGATATCAGGAGTGACGTGACAATATGATTGGCCCGTTACATTTCTGGGAGGGGCCTATTTATTTAGTGGGAGGGGCCTATTTCTTAAAATCAAAACAGCATGTATCACGAAGGCAGGATCCGATCGGCACCCGATTCAAATGGCACGTTGCGCGGCCTGCGACGGTATTCCTCCCGGCGTATCCCTCGAGTCCCGGCGGCCGAGACCCGCGACCGGCGTCGGCGCAACCACACTTTGCAATTTCCCAGAATTGCTACGCGTCCAGTTTTTATTAAAGTTGGAGACCTCGCACGGTAGTGGAATATGGAATATGAGCAGAGCAGCCCGCGTGTCAAATCGTTAGAGAGGGGAAAAAAAGTCACTTAACACTCTGGACCACCCTATAGTTGCATTACCTAGTTACTTTTAGTTAGCAGAAACAAAATAGCAGTTTCATGTTTTTGGTAAAAATGTACCTTTGAGAAAATGACGTGAACAAACACGGCTGTATTTGGGTAGGTTCTTGAACGTTAAATCTTTGTGTGGTACAGCTGAGATCCAAGCCATACTACGTCTCTTGAATAGCCTACATTGTTAGCCTCACACTGTATTCAATCTTGAAGAGGAGAGCTGCGACAGCTTTCTCATAGACCAGCCACACATGTGCAGTGTGCAATGATCACTTATGGTGACCACCCGCCCCGAAATTCGCGGGACAGTCCCGAAATTGAACCCTCTGTCCCGCGTCCCGCACAAGCAGAGCAATGTCCCGAAAATCAAAGATATGAAAAAAAGAAGAAGTTTTTTTTTGATAATAAATCGGTAAAATCAGGCAAAAATAAGAATTAAATGACATATCCCTAACCTAACCCTAATCCTAACCCTAAAACCGAAATAAAGAAACCAAAAACTGGATAAAAACGAACCCAACCCGCCCAGAACCTCAAAAAAAAATCGCGAGCGCGCGCACAGGGGGTCCTCATGCACGCGCGCGCCCGCGATGTCCCGCGAACCGGGTTCATCACTTCATCTGTCCCTCAATGGGCCTGTTTGAACCCTATCACTATGTAGTCGGCAAAGAAGTTAACGTTTACAAACACAAACCACCTAGTCTTAAGCGTGTCTCTATGTACAGTCTGACCCCTCAAGGGCTGTAGCATCGAAAAGGTGGGCGTGGCGAACTTTTGGTGACGCAACGTTGGTACACCCTATGTCAGTAGCAGTGCTGTCAAGCCTATAATGCTGGAGGAGGAGGGGGTGGGGGCTTTTTTGTAAAACAGGCCCCTCCCGCAAATTTTGGAAGCCATTTATGGAAGAACCGTATGGACTATCAAAATTCGGTTTGGAGATGTTTATCGCATGGGTCCAAAGATCATGTGTACCGATTTTTGTGAAATGTGGACAAAATATGTGGGAGGAGGAGCTAAAAGTGTGTTTTGAAGAAAATTCAAAATGGCGGAAAATCTATCCTGGCGCAAATGGGCGTGGCCTATATGGGGAGTTGCGTCATGGCCCAAGGAATCTAGGGAAAAAAATATTTTTATTTTACGACCTACGGTTCAAGAGTTATAGGCCAAAACATAAAGGGGGCTTTTATAGCGCCACCATGAGGCCGACTGGTGTATTTCTTTTTTTTTATAATTTCGGATTAAATTATGAACCTCCCCTCCAAGTCTTGTAACTCTAGCCCTTACAGTTTCTGGAAAAAAAATACTTGAAATCAAGTTATTTTCCCATGAAAGTGGATGGGGAAATTGAATGCACTAATACATTAATATCAATTAAACTATGTAACCAATCTCTTGAAGCCGCTCATTTTGACATGGAGTGTGATATGGCATGTGGGTCCTAGTCTCACACTCAATCAAACTCTGCAGCCGCACTGAGGCCCCCAGACATGACCTGTTTGCTTTCTAAACTCGATCTAGCCTTTGATTGCCTTTCAATAAAACCATATTTGATAGACATAGGTATCACCTACATGTTACTGATTGTAAGGAATGTTATATTATTGTAATCCATTGTTTATTTCCTGAGCAATGGAATTATGTTGCAGTTAAAACTCTTGGGGTTGCAACATGGCAACCCCGTTTGCCATGTTGCCATGGAGACCTATGGAGCTTTATGATTGGGTAGTGGAAAAGGCCTCACGTGATTGGCTCAGACCCGGAAGTGCAGAGTGCCAAAAATAAAGTTTTGCAATCCGTAGAACAGATCTTCGAGCGCGCAAGCTGTTGTTTTTTTCTGGTTACAATATTCATTGTAAATGTAATTCTACAATTACAACACACATTTTTATCTTACGAATACAAAACTTTGTTTTACGAAGACAAATATTTTATTTACGAATACAAATATTTTATTTACGAATGCAAATATTTTATTTACAAAGACAAATATTTTATTTACGAGTACATATTATTTTTACGAGTACAAATATTTTTTTTACGAATGCAAAAAATATTTTTACGAGTACATATTATTTTTACGAGTACAGATATTTTTTTTACAAATGCAAAATGTGTTTACAAATACAAATTATTTTTACAAGTACAAAATATTATTGGCACTAATTTAAGCCCATATGCTGACCATTATGGGTCAGTTTGGTTCCATTTTGTTCACTCGCAGAGTTATGGGGGTCCTTGAAATTAAAACGTTTAAGAAATACTGTCCTAGGAGTTGGGAGGTAGTGAAGCAGCATTTCTAAGTTTGCTGTCACCTTATGATTTGAGTCAGTGATGGGAGACAGATGGTTTTACCCTAAAATATAATAAGAAATACAGTACTTTAACATAATCACCTCCATAACATTTATTTTCATGGGATGAGATTAATTCTCAAATAAAATTAAAACCTAATCCAGTGAGATTTCCCACAATACTCATTATTACTTTAAAATATGCGCATAATTTAGGGCCAACTGCATCTCCTGTCAAATTGTACCTTTGGATCACACACACACACACACACACACACACACACACACACACACACACACACACACACACACACACACACACACACACACACACACACACACACACACACACACACACACACACACACACACACAAATAATGCACTTGAACAGATACATAAGGAGAAATTTGCTTGAATTTTCTAACACAGACTGACAAGAAGACACTCTCAGTAACATGAAGGGTAATGACAGGGAACCGGAGCCTAAAGAGACATCCACACCAAGCACATGTATCCCTATAGGGGACACAGGTCAACAAGGTACACAGACTCGACTCAATGCAGCTTGTAGATCTGCTCTTTTCACCGAATGTTGGCCCCCAGAATAGGGATGCTAGGGTGCATGTGGTTATAAGTTTACATTTCATTAAAACCTCTCTGAGACAGTCGTAGTACTGTAGCAATTATATGAGCCCAAGTTCTGATGGATGCTTACAGAAGAGATGTCACCTGTATGGTTCACTCTCTGTCATGGTCTCAAAAAACAAGAGTTGTCTCAGAGTTTTGGATCTCATCGGACATTTGTAGTGGTGTAAAGTAACTAAGTGCATTTACTTAAGCACTGTACTTTACTGGAGTGTTTCCCATTTTCAATACTTTTACTTCTACTCGTCTCCACTACATCTCAGAGGAAAATATTGTACTTTTACTCCACTACAGTTATTTGACAGCTTTAGTTACTAGTTACTTTGCAGATTTAGATTATTATCACAAAACATACAGTAACCACTTCAGCCATTATATTTCGGCCATTTGAAAATAGCCGATCTACAAGCTCACAATGTGTCGCATCGCGACGCATTGTGAGCTTGTAGATCGGCTATTTTCAAAATATATTTATGAAACTTTGAACTTGTGAAATGGGACATTTTGCACAATGAGTACTTTTACTTTTCATACTTTTACATTTTCATATATCAATACTTTTGTACTTTTACTGAAGTACATTTTGAATGACTTGAATACTACTTGTAACAGAGTATTTCTACACTGCAGTATTGATACTTTTACTTAACTAAAAAATGCGTGAGTACTTTTCCACAAGATGAAGATGTCACAGTCAAATCATGTACAATATGTTGTGACCATGATGACATAGTGATGTCACCTTAGCTCTTCTGTGTGTGTTGAGCTTCTGCTGCACTTTGACTGTTTTGTATTGTGATATAATATTATAGATCTAATGTATAACATTCAAGAGAGAATTGCCAGGACTAACATTACATTACATTACGTTCATTTAGCAGAAGCTTTTATCCAAAGCGACTTACAATAAGTGCATTCAACATAGATAGGGAACAAAACTACTAATCACCAGAAGTCTTAAGTGCATTCTCTCCTAAAACAAGCAACTAAGAGTATACTTTGTGCAATATATCAGTTACCTACTTTCTTAAACAGATGAGACAAATAGGAAAATCAAATGAGAAAGAGCTAAAAACAAATAAGTGTATCAAATAAACAAGATCCAATAAAACAAAACAAGAGCTCGTTCAAATAATTGACAACAAGTAGACAAGGCTAAGAGGAAGGAACAGTAATGCTAGAATGATACAGGATTGGTGCATGAATATTGACTTGTACAATGGCTACTATAAGTCTAGTTTATTTTGAAGCACATTGTGTATGCTGGCTGTTGTATGAAATGTGCTTCATAAATAAACTTTGCCCTATGTAACTTTCCTCTTCAACCCCGGATTTGAACCCGGTTTCCTGTGCAAGTGCTGACATTTTGTACCATTGAGCTAATAGAGCCTGCCTGCTTGCTCAGGGGATAAATTGAATCTTAACCATCAGGTCAAAATTTGTGTCAGATCCTGTGTCTAGGTGAGACATGACCTTTGCCACGATCTCCATTTCTCAATTGAAGAGCAGGGAGACAAAAGTACAACCAGCCCTATTCTATAAGTTATAGTGTACTAGTCCATACCCGTGGGGGGATATACAGTACGCACATGATCTGGCAACCCGGGAGGCAGTTCGTCCCATAGCTGGGCAGCCCCGTAACCATGGCGACATTCTTTTACACAAAAACACTAATAAACAGCTGAGATTTGATATTCAAAGATTTGAACAATTGTTAACGATTTTTCAAAAATAGCAGATCTACAAGCTCATAGCGCGGCACTTGGTGCCGCGCTATGAGCTTGTAGATCTGCTATTTTTCAAGAGCCAAGAGACATCTAAAATGACAGAGATGCGTTCCCGGATGGGTTAATGTTGTTATTTAAAATAAATGTTGTAAGGTTGTTTTTCTGTTGTGATCAAGTTCCTAACTGAGTTTAGAGTGTGCCTTCAGGTGTTCAGAAAAAGGAAATGGTCACTTAATCTGATATTTCTTCAATAAACTTAAACCACAAATGTTTTCCATTTATAAATATTCTCTCTCTAAAGGTGTGTGTGTGTCAGCATTATTCTCTTCACTGTTCTAAGCACAAAGAATACTGTTAAAGGTCTTTAATTGATTGATATTACTTCACTAGACATAAACTTGTACATTTCCTCTGGCTACTCTAAAAGGTGTTTGTGTCAAGTGTCAGCATTTATTCTCTCCACTGACCGTGACAACAAAGAATATCAAACAATGTAAAAGATGCATCTTGTTAAAGGTCTTCTTTCACTGAGAATGTCAGTTTCTTCAATAATCCAGATAGTTTTCTTACAAAACTGAATATTATATGATACAGTGTTGTTTTTCTCATATACTGCATGTGCCATATATGGACAAAACACATCACTCACCTTCTAGATGTATTATAGTCTACACTACTACATCATCAAAACGGTTTTCTCTTGTGGATAAAGCATGCATCTAATCTAATCTAGTCTAATCTAGTACAAATAATCTGTAAAACATACAATAGACTGATAACAAAGCTTTTGAATACGTGTTTATTGACAGGATGAATATGAGCCTTATGGAGGCCAACAAACACTCATCTCTATAATGTAATGGTACCAGTGTTATAGAGCAGAAAACCACTGAATATCATAAAGTTGTTTGAGTTATCATAGAGCCTGTTCCCACTAGGTAAACGCATGTAAACTACGTCTCCCACCTCCAGCTCTATGATCATTCCATTAGATACATATTCATGACCCCCAGCAGTGTATCCAGTGTTATCAAAGAGTCTCTGCTCATTTTTATACATCTGAATACGGAAATGATCTGATGAGGAGACACTAAATGCAGTGAATCTGAAGAGATAGGCTCCTTTCAATGGTGATGTGAAAATACCTGTGAGAGGACACACATGCACACGGACACGCAAGCGCGCGTGCACACACACACACACACACACACACACACACACACACACACACACACACACACACACACACACACACACACACACACACACACACACACACACACACACAAAATCAGTTTAACCACCATATCCCTATTTTATACTCAGGCTATGAGGAATAGCACATCTACAAGCTCACAACACATTGTGATGAGACAATTTGTGAGCTTGTACATCTGCTATTTTCAAAACATTTAGTGAAATTGTGAACAATTTTGAATAATCTTCAGATGGAGGTCTACAGTCAATTTGGAGGTCTTTGACACGAAAATGATTGAGAACCATTGTTTTAAAACATTGTTAATTAAAACCAATGGCATTACACTTCTCTCATCTCTTCCTGTCTATTGGTTTAAATAGGAAACACACCTTGAACACACCTTATTACATGTACTGTGATATTTATTTTAATGTCTGGTAGTCTGGTAGATGTACAGTAAGTTGTGGATTTTTTTTAAAGTTAATTGACATGAAATAATAATAACCACCTACCTGTAACTGGATTGTAAGCGTTGCCGATGTTAGTGAAGACCTTGGTGTAGACCAGTGGTTCTCAACCTGGGGGTCGCGACCCCCAGGGGGGTCGCCAAATAATTTGGGGGGGGTCGCCATATTTTTTGGTGAATTTGAAAAAAAAAAGAAAAAAAAAGTTTTTTTTTTTTTTTTTTTTTAACAAAATATGTTATCATTAATTCATGTTTTATCAGTTAATTTACTCAATTTACCCACTTTTTGCAAAAATGTTCTGATAATAAACAATTATCAAATAACCTATTATAATTAAATAACCTTTGCGCGCGCGAACGGGACCGCGCGCGTGCACGCGGGGGGTCGCGGGAAATAATATCATTATTTTGGGGGTCGCGGCCTGAAAAGGTTGAGAACCCCTGGTGTAGACCAGAGTGGTGTCAACATTAAATGGTCCAACTGTTCCAGAATCAGTCAAACCAACAGAGAAGGCCACCTTTGGTTTGTCTGTAACACAGGAGCATTATCATATTGTTTATAATATTATATAATATACTATTAAGCAGTAGATCTGCAAGCTCACAACATGTCACATTGAGGCGCGTTGTGAGCTTGTAGATCTGCTATTGTTTGTCAGAGAATTGGTATGCTAGAGTTCTGTTTAACTATGGACTCTTAAATTCACTAGATTTGTAGTTTCAAATATACATATACTGTATGTCTTCTATATATTTATTTTTGGTTAACATTTTCAGTATTCAGTTTTCATATTAGAACATAATGTTTGTATATACTTACTCCACAGTTCCTCTACTTGGCTCTCAGTTGCAGTTAGCTCCGTTTTTATGGTAGACAGCTGAGCACCGTGGGCTGAAATCAACAAAATATTAACATTACCGTAACTCAATCATAAATAATCATGCCGTAACATTTGAGTGGATAAACTTTCCCATGTGGATTATATGGATCAAATATACAGTAAATTACATGATCTAAACATGTAATTTGTAACGTTTTTCAACACTGCCTGCTTCTACCTGCTCCCACTGTTCAAATTACCTTCACTTTCCTTCTTCAAGTCCAACACCTGGTCTACCAAGTCCAACACCTGGCCCTCACTGACTCCCAGTCTGGTCGTAAGGGCTTCCACCTTGCTTTCACTGGCACCCAATTTCACTGCCATTTCTGAAAAAAAATCACAGAGACATGTATATTAAACATACATTTCAGCCTAGACCTTTACAACTCCTTCAAGCTCCATTTTTAATCATATTTTGCATAACAAGCACGTGTTATGCCATCCTAACCTGCATTTTCTTTTGCCATTCCTTTCATCTCGTTTTTGGTGACACTAAGCTCCACCCGAAGATCAGTCACCATGTCTCTCTGCTCGTTGGCTTCTCCCTCGCTGGCCACCCTGGCCTCCATGTTCCTCAGCTTCTCTCTGGTCTCTGCTCTCATTTCTACCACGGTGGTTCCCAGGCTATGCACCATGCCTCTCACTGCTTTCAGTTCAGCCCAGAGGTCTGGTTGCAAGAGGGTACCTGGTTCAACATGGCTCTCTATCTCGTTGACCCATCCACTCTCTCCCTGAGCCCCAGCCTCAGACAGGCAGAACAGTAAAACAAGCACAGCCCCACAGCCCTTCATTCTGAAACAGAGTGTCTCAGAATATTGGGCAAATTCATGTCCTTATATACCCACAAACCTGATAAACCAACATTGGTTTACCCAGTGGAAAGTTAATGTGCAAGCGGGACATTAAATAAAGTCAAGGACCATCTGAGAGTTTCAACATGTGGTACAAGATAAGATGACCTGGTTCTGAAAAGAGTAGGTGTGTGAATTTATTAATGTAATCAGCTGCTGACCCTTATGGGTCCATTTGGTTCCATTTAATTCACTCGTAGAGTTATGGGGGTCCTTGAAATTAAAACGTTTGAGAAATACTGTCCTAGTGGGAGTTAGTGAAGCAGAATTTCTAAGTTTGCTGTCACCTTATGATTTGAGTCAGTGATGGAGGACAGATGGTTTTACCCTAAAATGAAATGATACTTGATACAGTATTTTCCTCCATAATGTTTATTTTCATTGGATGAGATTAATTCTCAAATAAAAATTAAAACCTAATCCAGTGAGATTTCCCACAATTCTCATTATCACTTAATAATTTTGAGCCAACTGCATCTCCTGTCAAATTGTACCTTTGAATCTCTCTCACTCACGCGCGCACGCACGCACGCACGCACGCACGCACACACACACACACACACACACACACACACACACACACACACACACACACACACACACACACACACACACACACACACACACACACACACACACACACACACACACACACACACACACACACACAAATAATGCACTTCAACATGAAGGGTAATGACAGGAAACTGAGTCTAAAGAGACATCCAGACCAAGCATATGTCACAGGTCAACAAGGTACACAGACTCACAATGCAGCTAGTAGATCTGCTCTTTTCACCGAATGTTGGCCCCCAGAATAGGGATGCTAGGGTATCATGTAGTTATAAGTTTAAACATTTCATTAAAACCTCTCTGAATTAACAGTCGTGGCACTGTAGCAATTCTCTGAACCCACGTTTTGATGGATGTTTACAGAAGAGGAGATGTCACCTGCAGTGGTGGAAAGTAACTAAGTACATTTACTCACTAAGCCTGCTTGCTCAGGAGATTAATTGAATCTTGACCATCAGGTCAAAATTCGTGTCAGATCCTAGCTGTGTCTAGGTGAGACATGACCTTTGACACAATCTAAATGTCTCAATAGAAGAGCAGGGAGACAAAATACAACCACCCCAATTCTATAAGTTATATTGTATTAACATACTCTACTATACAGATTGGAAAACATTACTTTTTATTCATAAAAAAAGGTTTAACTTACTGTATATAGCCAGTAGTGTGGTCAATACATGCTTATCTCTGCCAGGAGGCAAAAATAGATATTCAGTGAAAGTTCTACATGCAGTAAGGGGAGGTTAATGATTAATTAAGGGAACATTTTAATCATGTATTTTAGAAAAAAAGAACAAAAATAAATACCTTTATTTTTTGTTTAGGAGCTATTATAATACGATTATATACATAATGCCAACTAAACTACAGCCATGAAAGTAGTGCAGCATGTGATTATGAGTTCTCTCTGCATTCATTATCTACCTTCCTCCATCTTTCTCTCAGATTCCTGTCATTAAACTTGCTCAGTAATCCACATATTGTGATTGTTGATTCCTTGTCCCTTATGTTTGTATCACCAGTCAATCTGGTTGCCATTTAAAATGTAAGAGTCATGTTTTTTCTATCCCACTGTCAATGTTTCCATTAAAATGCATCATAAATAGTATTTATATTTTACAGTTTCCACAGATACCACAACCAAATAATTTGATTTACAAAAAACCCAATTCAATAATAACTCTTCATTCAATCCCTTTGGGAACTCTGTATTTAGGAAGTGGATCCAGTAAGCCACCCTTTGCAATAGAACCCGGTCTCTGTCCCCACCTCTTCTCAGTGGGTCGACTACTTCTAAACCTTGAAATATCAGTGTACAAATGTCATGTTCTACAGTTTTATAGTGCCTGGCAACTGGATTCTTCTCGTCTTTATTTCTCTTATGCTCTATAATTCAGATTTTCAATTCTCTTTTGGTTTTTCCCACATAGCAGAAACTGTTAGGTAGAGTTCTGGTTCAAAGGTCATTTAACATCGCCACGGCACATCGGCAAGAATGTTGGACAACTTATTTCCATTTAAGCCATTTATTTCCGTTGCACACACATGAGTTATTGAGCAAGGAGGTGCTGCGGCTTCATGGTTATGGTTTTTTTACTATGAGAGAAAGAAAGACATAATTATTATACAATTCAACGATACAAACAACAAACAACAATTAAGACAGTGATGAGTAGCACTCAGGCAACTCAGGAGTGGGTAGGCCAACCACAAATACACCAGAGCACTAAACACCAAACATGAGTGGGTAGGCCAACCATGAATACACCAGAGCACTAAACACCAAACATATATTCACAATATTCTCTAAGTTCATTGACTGCATTTCCTTGGTTACTGCAAAGTACATTATGTCCACTGCACATTACACACAATCCCCTCTTAAGTTTCAAAGCAAGCAGTTGAAATAACATTAATTACATTTATCATAAAGTAATATAATGCAACATGGGATTCAAAGGGTTTCTACAGAACTCACTTCAATCACGCATAACCGAGGCCTGCTGACTCCACGACAGAGGGGTTATTGCTGCTGCTGCTGCTGACAAACAATAAAGGAGGGACAGGCATTCAAGCAGTATTTATAGCAGGCCTCTAATGAGTTGGAAGTGAAGACAGGTGTGATTGGTAATGAGTGAGAGCAATTGAGAGGGGTGGATCCAATCCATGGGACTAGGGGGAGGGGAAGGTTGCTGACTAGTTGACTCTTTTCTACAGAAACCACAGGGGCACTTTAAAAGATAAACTACACATTTTGTCTTGCATGTAATTCTCCCTTTTACTTTGATTTTTTTTTACCATGAGGGTGTATCCAGTAATCATGGCATTACAATTAATACAACCCTTACAAGGGAAATTCCCTTAAGGTAAAGTAGATAAAAAGTGTTGTGGTTGTACTGTACATTCACGTCATTTGTATCAGTTTGTCAGTTGTCGTTTATATTGTTTGCTCTCTTGTTTGCAAAAATAGGGGGGGGGGGGCTTTTCCAACATGTGGTAGGCTACCTGATAAGAGCTGCAAGGTTGAATGTCCTGGCTCTGAAAAGAGTGGATGTTGATATATTTAATGTAATCAGCTGTTGTTATTTAAAATAAATGTTGTAGGGTTGTTTTTCTGTTGTGATCATGTTCCTAACTGAGTTTAGAGAGTGTTCAGAACAAGACAATGGTCACTTAATCTGATATTTCCTCAATAAACTTAAACCACAAAGGTTTTCCGTGTGTATATAAATATTCTCTCTCTAAAAGGTGTGTGTGTCAGCATTATTCTCTTCACTGATCTAAGCACAAAGAATCTTGTTAAAGGTCTTTCTTTTACCACTTTGTCAACAGACATCCATGCTCTCACACATAGATTGATTGAAATTTTTATTAGGCAAATAATTTTTAATAAGGCAAAAAATGTTGGGGTCCTTGAATTAATAGTAGTGGTGTAGAAACAAATGCACATACATGTGCATGTGTAATGTTACTAAAACCGTACTGTTCTATTGTATTTTGTATCAATAAAAACATCGCACACACACACACACACACACACACACACACACACACACACACACACACACACACACACACACACACACACACACACACACACACACACACACACACACTCTCCTGTATCTTTTATGTTATTGAGAGTGTCTGTCAGTCTGTGTTAGATCAGTCCAGATCATTTCAAACTCTTATGATGTATCAGTTCAAGTGTATTCTTTCTGCTCCAGGGGTCAAAAGATCTGCAGAAATATATTAATGGCAGTGGTGCAAAGTAACTAAGTACATCTACTCAAGTGCTGTACCTAAGTACAGTTTTGAGATACTTTTACTTTACTGGAGTATTTTCAATTTCAAAATGAAATAAAAAAGTGTAAGAACTACTGTCCTAGTGGGAGGTAGTGAAGCAGCATTTCTAAGTTTGCTGTCACCTTATGATTTGAGTCAGTGATGCACATATGGGTTTACCCTAAAATACAATAAAAAATGCTTTGATAGAGTTAATCTTGTTGATCAAAATTTGTCTAGTGTCAGAAACCTGCTTAAAATGCCATATCTGATATAATATGCTTCTATTTCTCCTATTCTACTTCTCTCTGTGCAAGGCCGCTGAGCTGGCTCTGTTTGAGATAACACTCTCTCCTTAGAGTCCCACTAACTTTGTTTTGCTCTGATGGGTCCAGCCTGGTATGTTAACCATAACACTAGGAGGTTATAATCTCGGACTGTTTTCAGAACAATACATCTCGGTGTTCTTCTCTACGAATACCATTATTTTCAGTGCCACGCAGTGACCACTGACCGGTCAGAGCCGAGGTCAACGTGTTGTTTGAGACATTTGGACTGTTTGTCACACACACACACACACACACACACACACACACACACACACACACACACACACACACACACACACACACACACACACACACAAATAATGCACTTGAACAGATACATAAGGAGAAATTTGCTTGAATTTTCTAACACAGACTGACAAGAAGATACTCTCAGTAACATGAAGGGTAATGACAGGGAACCGGAGTCTAAAGAGACATCCACACCGAGCACATGTATCCCTATGGGGACACAGGTCAACAAGGTACACAGACTCGACTCAATGCAGCTTGTAGATCTGCTCTTTTCACCGAATGTTGGCCCCCAGAATAGGGATGCTAGGGTGCATGGGTTATAAGTTTAAACATTTCATTAAAACCTCTCTGAGACAGTCATGGTACTGAAGCAATTATATGAGCCCAAGTTTTGATGGATGCTTACAGAAGAGATGTCACCTGTATGGTTCACTCTCTGTCATGGTCTCAAAAAACAAAAGTTGTCTCAGAGCTTTGGATCTCATCGGACATTTGTAGTGGTGTAAAGTAACTAAGTACATTTACGTAAGTACTGTACTTTACTGGAGTATTTCTCATTTTCAATACTTTTACTTCTACTCCACTACATCTCAAAGGAAAATATTGCACTTTTACTCCACTACAATGATTTGACAGCTTTAGTCACTTTGCAGATTTAGATTATTATCAAAAAACATACATTAACCACTTCAGCCATTAGATTTCGGCCATTTGAAAATATCAGATCTACAATGCGTTGCGATGCGACACATTGTGAGCTTGTATATCTGATATTACAGTATGTTGTGACCATGATGACATAGTGATGTCACCTTAGCTCTTCTGCGTGCGTTGAGCTTCTGCTGCACTTTGACTGTTTTGGATTGTGATATAATATTATAGATCTAATGTATAACATTCAAGAGAGAATTGCCAGGACTAACATTACATTACATTACATTACGGTCATTTAGCAGACGCTTTTATCCAAAGCGACTTACAATAAGTGCATTCAACATAGATAGGGAACAAAACTACTAATCACCAGAAGTCTTAAGTGCATTCTCTCCTAAAACAAGCAACTAAGAGTATACTTTGTGCAATATATCAGCTACCTACTTTCTTAAACAGATGAGACAAATAGGAAAATCAAATGAGAAAGAGCTAAAAACAAATAAGTGTATCAAATAAACAAGATCCAATAAAACAAAACAAGAGCTTGTTCAAATAATTGACAACAAGTAGACAAGGCTAAGAGGAAGGAACAGTAATGCTAGAATGATACAGGATTGGTGCATGAATATTGACTTGTACAATGGCTACTATAAGTCTAGTTTATTTTGAAGCACATTGTGTATGCTGGCTGTTGTATGAAATGTGCTTCATAAATAAACTTTGCCCTATGTAACTTTCCTCTTCAACCCCGGATTTGAACCCGGTTTCCTGTGCAAGTGCTGACATTTTGTACCATTGAGCTAATAGAGCCTGCCTGCTTGCTCAGGGGATAAATAATTGAATCTTAACCATCAGGTCAAAATTTGTGTCAGATCCTGTGTCTAGGTGAGACATGACCTTTGACACGATCTCCATGTCTCAATAGAAGAGCAGGGAGACAAAAGTACAACCAGCCCTATATTCTATAAGTTATAGTGTACTAGTCCATACCCGTGGGGGGATATACAGTACGCACATGATCTGGCAACCCGGGAGGCAGTTCGTCCCATAGCTGGGCAGCCCCGTAACCATGGCGACATTCTTTTACACAAAAACACTAATAAACAGCTGAGATTTGATATTCAAAGATTTGCACAATTGTTTTTTCAAAAATAGCAGATCTACAAGCTCATAGCGTGGCACTTGGTGCCGCGCTATGAGCTTGTAGATCTGCTATTTTTCAAGAGCCAAGAGACATCTAAAATGACAGCGATGCGCTCCCGGATGGGTTAATGTTGTTATTTAAAATAAATGTTGTAAGGTTGTTTTTCTGTTGTGATCATGTTCCTAACTGAGTTTAGAGTGTGCCTTCAGGTGTTCAGAAAAAGGAAATGGTCACTTAATCTGGTATTTCTTCAATAAACTTAAACCACAAATGTTTTCCGTTTATAAATATTCTCTCTCTAAAGGTGTGTGTGTCAGCATTATTCTCTTCACTGTTCTAAGCACAAAGAATACTGTTAAAGGTCTTTAATTGATTGATATTACTTCACTAGACATAAACTTGTACATTTCCTCTGGCTACTCTAAAAGGTGTTTGTGTCAAGTGTCAGCATTTATTCTCTCCACTGACCGTGACAACAAAGAATATCAAACAATGTAAAAGATGCATCTTGTTAAAGGTCTTCTTTCACTGAAAATGTCAGTTTCTTCAATAATCCAGATAGTTTTCTTACAAAACTGAATATTATATGATACAGTGTTGTTTTTCTCATATACTGCATGTGCCATATATGGACAAAACACATCACTCACCTTCTAGATGTATTATAGTCTACACTACTACATCATCAAAACGGTTTTCTCTTGTGGATAAAGCATGCATCTAATCTAGTCTAATCTAGTACAAATAATCTGTAAAACATACAATAGACTGATAACAAAGCTTTTGAATACGTGTTTATTGACAGGATGAATATGAGCCTTATGGAGGCCAACAAACACTCATCTCTATAATGTACTGGTACCAGTGTTATAGAGCAGAAAACCACTGAATATCATAAAGTTGTTTGAGTTATCATAGAGCCTGTTCCCACTAGGTAAACGCATGTAAACTACGTCTCCCACCTCCAGCTCTATGATCATTCCATTAGATACATATTCATGACCCCCAGCAGTGTATCCAGTGTTATCAAAGAGTCTCTGCTCATTTTTATACATCTGAATACGGAAATGATCTGATGAGGAGACACTAAATGCAGTGAATCTGAAGAGATAGGCTCCTTTCAATGGTGATGTGAAAATACCTGTGAGAGGACACACATGCACACGGACACGCAAGCGCGCGTGCACACACACACACACACACACACACACACACACACACACACACACACACACACACACACACACACACACACACACACACACACACACACACACACACACACACACACACACACACACACACACACACACACACACACACACAACAATAATGCACTTCAACATGAAGGGTAATGACAGGAAACTGAGTCTAAAGAGACATCCAGACCAAGCATATGTCACAGGTCAACAAGGTACACAGACTCACAATGCAGCTTGTAGATCTGCTCTTTTCACCGAATGTTGGCCCCCAGATTAGGAATGCTAGGGTATCATGTAGTTATAAGTTTAAACATTTCATTAAAACCTCTCTGAATTAACAGTCGTGGCACTGTAGCAATTCTATGAACCCACGTTTTGAAGGATGTTTACAGAAGAGGAGATGTCACCTGCAGTGGTGGAAAGTAACTTAGTACATTTACTCACTAAGCCTGCTTGCTCAGGAGATTAATTGAATCTTGACCATCAGGTCAAAATTCGTGTCAGATCCTGTGTCTAGGTGAGACATGACCTTTGACACGATCTAAATGTCTCAATAGAAGAGCAGGGAGACAAAATACAACCACCCCAATTCTACAAGTTATATTGTATTAACATACTCTACTATACAGATTGGACAACATTACTTTTTATTCATAAAAAAAGGTTTAACTTACTGTATATAGCCAGTAGTGTGGTCAATACATGCCTGGAGGCAAAAATAGATATTCCGTGAAAGTTCTACATGCAGTAAGGGGAGGTTAATGATTAATTAAGGGAACATTTTAATCATGCATTTTAGAAAAAAAGAGAACACAAATAAATACCTTTATTTTTTGTTTAGGAGCTATTATAATAAGATTATATACATAATGCCAACTAAATGAAGAACTAAACTACAGCCATGAAAGTAGTGCAGCATGTGATTATGAGTTCTCTCTGCATTCATTATCTACCTTCCTCCATCTTTCTCTCAGATTCCTGTCATTAAACTTGCTCAGTAATCCACATATTGTGATTGTTGATTCCTTGTGTCCCTTATGTTTGTATCGCCAGTCAATCTGGTTGCCATTTAAAATGTAAGAGTCATGTTTTCTCTATCCCACTGTCAATGTTTCCATTAAAATGCATCATAAATAGTATTTGTATTTTACAGTTTCCACAGACACCACAGTCAAATAATTCGATTTGCAAAAAAACAATTCAATAACAGCTCTTCATTCAATCCCTTTGGGAACTCTGTATTTAGGAAGTGGATCCAGTAAGCCACCCTTTGCAATAGAACCCGGTCTCTGTCCCCACCTCTTCTCAGTGGGTCGACTACTTCTAAACCTTGAAATATCAGTGTACAAATGTCATGTTCTGCAGTTTTATAGTGCCTGGCAACTGGAGACTTCTCGTCTTTATTTCTCTTATGCTCTATAATTCAGATTTTCAATTCTCTTTTGGTTTTTCCCACATAGCAGAAACCACAGGGGCACTTTAAAAGATACACATTTTGTCTTGTCTTGCATGTAATTCTCCCTTTTACTTTGATTTAATTTTACCATGAGGGTGTATGACAGAGTCTCCAGTAATCATGGCATTACAATTAATAGAACCCTTACAAGGGAAATTCCCTGAAGGTAAAGTAGATAAAAAGTGTTGTGGTTGTACATTCACGTCATTTGTATCAGTTTATCAGTTGTCATTTATATTGTTTGCTCTCTTGTTTGCAAAAATAGGGGGAGGGGCGGGGGGGGGGGGGGGGCTTTTCCAACATGTGGTAGGCTACCTGATAAGAGCTGCAAGGTTGAATGTCCTGGCTCTGAAAAGAGTGGATGTTGATATATTTTAATGTAATCAGCTGTTGTTATTTAAAATAAATGTTGTAGGGTTGTTTTTCTGTTGTGATGATGTTCCTAACTGAGTTTAGGGAGTGTTCAGAACAAGACAATGGTCACTTAATATGATATTTCTTCAATAAACTTAAACCACAAATGTTTTCCGTGTGTATATAAATATTCTCTCTCTAAAAGGTGTGTGTGTGTGTGTGTGTGTGTGTGTGTGTGTGTGTGTGTCAACATTATTCTCTTCACTGATCTAAGCACAAAGAATCTTGTTAAAGGTCTTTCTTTTACCACTTTGTCAACAGACATCCATGCTCTCACACATAGATTGATTGATTGATTGAAATTTTTATTAGGCAAAAGAATGTAAAACAACACATTTACATTTATAATACTTTTGTCTAAAAGGTCCGACCAAAAAAGTCCTTGCAGATTTGTTTCTGTTGGGGTCCTTGAATTAATAGTAGTGGTGTAGAAACAAATGCACATACATGTGCATGTGTAATGTTACTTGTAAAACCGTACTGTTCTATTGTATTTTGTATCAATAAAAAAAATGCGCGCGCACACACACACACACACACACACACACACACGCACGCACACACACACACACACACAGAGACACACGCACACACACACACACACACACACAGAGACACACACACACACACACACACACACACACACACACACACACACACACGCACACACACACACACACACACACACACACACACACACACACACACACACACACACACACACACACACACACACACACACACACACACACACACACACTCCTGTATCTTTTATGTTATTGAGAGTGTCTGTCAGTTTGTGTTAGATCAGTCCAGATCATTTCAAACTCTTATGATGTATCAGTTCAAGTGTATTCTTTCTCCTCCAGGGGTCAAAAGATCTGCAGAAATGTATTAATGGCAGTGGTGCAAAGTAACTAAGTACATCTACTCAAGTGCTGTACCTAAGTACAGTTTTGAGATACTTTTACTTTACTGGAGTATTTTCAATTTCAAAATGAAATAAAAAATCACACCCTGTGTGAAGGAAGCGGTGCCTTTGGGGCGGGGCTTAACTAATTCAGTTCGTCCCTATTGGTGGTCTGAGTCCACTTACCAAATGTGTACTTGGTAGCATGCTGCAAACTGGAATAATGGCTGTTTAAAGCACAGCCAATGGGCAGACAGAGGGGACTGGGCTTAAGTAATTACAGTTCGTCCCTATTGGTGGTCCAAGTCCACATACCAAATTTGGACTTGGTGGCATGCTGCAAACTGGACTTACGGCTGTTTAAAGCCCAGCCAGTAAAGACAGAGGGGGCGGGGCTTAATTAATTTCAGTTCGTCCCTATTGGTGGTTTTAGTCCATGTACAAAATTTGTACTCCGTAGCATGCTGCGAACTGGAGTTATAGCTGTTTAAATGCCGTGCTCATACACCGTGCTCATACGGACGTCAAGTGTGTGTGTGTGTGTGTGCGTGTGTTCGTGTGTGCGCATGTGTGCAGTATTGGCTTGTGTGTGTGTGTGTGTGTGTGTGTGTGTGTGTGTGTGTGTGTGCGTGTGTGTGTGTGTGTTAACTGGAGTTATAGCTGTTTAAATGCCGTGCTCATACGCCGTGCTCATACGGACATAACATACGGACGGACGGACGGACGGACGGACGGACGGACGGACGGACGGACGGACGGACGGAGTCAAATGTAGAGCCGTTGGCACCGCTAAAAAGTGTAAGAACTACTGTCCTAGTGGGAGGTAGTGAAGCAGCATTTCTAAGTTTGCTGTCACCTTATGATTTGAGTCAGTGATGGACAGATGGGTTTACCCTAAAATACAATAAAAAATGCTTTGATAGAGTTAATCTTGTTGATTATAATTTGTCTAGTGTCAGAAACCTGCTTAAAATGCCATATCTGATATAATATGCTTCTATTTCTCCTATTCTACTTCTCTCTGTGCAAGGCCACTGAGCTGGCTCTGTTTGAGATAACACTCTCTCCTTAGAGTCCCACTAACTTTGTTTTGCTCTAATGGGTCCAGCCTGGTATGTTAACCATAACACTAGGAGGTTATAATCTCGGACTGTTTTCAGAACAATGCATCTCGGTGTTCTTCTCTACGATAACCATTCTTTTCAGTGCCACGCAGTGACCACTGACTGGTCAGAGCCGAGGTCAACGGGTTGTTTGAGACATTTGGACTGTTTGTCACACACACACACACACACACACACACACACACACACACACACACACACACACACACACACACACAAATAATGCACTTGAACAGATACATAAGGAGAAATTTGCTTGAATTTTCTAACACAGACTGACAAGAAGATACTCTCAGTAACATGAAGGGTAATGACAGGGAACCGGAGTATATAGAGACATCCACACCAAGCACATGTATCCCTATGGGGACACAGGTCAACAAGGTACACAGACACACAATGCAGCTTGTAGATCTGCTCTTTTCACCGAATGTTGGCCCCCAGAATAGGGATGCTAGGGACCTGGGTTATAAGTTTACATTTCATTAAAACCTCTCTGAGACAGTCATGGTACTGTAGCAATTATATGAGCCCAAGATTTGGTGGATGCTTACAGAAGAGATGTCACCTGTATGGTTCACTCTCTGTCATGGTCTCAAAAAACAAAAGTTGTCTCAGAGCTTTGGATCTCATCGGACATTTGTAGTGGTGTAAAGTAACTAAGTACATTTACGTAAGTACTGTACTTTACTGGAGTATTTCTCATTTTCAATACTTTTACTTCTACTCCACTACATCTCAAAGGAAAATATTGCACTTTTACTCCACTACAATGATTTGACAGCTTTAGTCACTTTGCAGATTTAGATTATTATCAAAAAACATACATTAACCACTTCAGCCATTAGATTTCGGCCATTTGAAAATATCAGATCTACAATGCGTTGCGATGCGACACATTGTGAGCTTGTATATCTGATATTACAGTATGTTGTGACCATGATGACATAGTGATGTCACCTTAGCTCTTCTGCGTGTGTTGAGCTTCTGCTGCACTTTGACTGTTTTGTATTGTGATATAATATTATAGATCTAATGTATAACATTCAAGAGAGAATTGCCAGGACTAACATTACATTACATTACATCACGGTCATTTAGCAGACGCTTTTATCCAAAGCGACTTACAATAAGTGCATTCAACATAGATATGGAACAAAACTACTAATCACCAGAAGTCTTAAGTGCATTCTCTCCTAAAACAAGCAACTAAGAGTATACTTTGTGCAATATATCAGTTACCTACTTTCTTAAACAGATGAGACAAATAGGAAAATCAAATGAGAAAGAGCTAAAAACAAATAAGTGTATCAAATAAACAAGATCCAATAAAACAAAACAAGAGCTTGTTCAAATGATTGACAACAAGTAGACAAGGCTAATAGTCCAGGCAATCTAGCCCATTTTAGACCCAAAAGTCAGACTAATTGTAAGAGAATTTTTTTCAACAGATATCATTTCTATGAGGTGTCTAGAACAACATACTAAAAGTCCTAAGAAATCCTAGATGCGGAAATATGTTTAATTCTCATCAATTCAAGATGTGTGCTAATACCTCGAGAAAACTAAACACCCTAATGGGCTTTTTTTTTCTTTTGTCCTATCACAATGAAACTTTCCACAATGAATCTTAACATGAAAACTAAACTTTTTTGTATTACAAGTTTCTCTGAAACTTAATTTGAATATGCAAATTAGCTTCATATATATTGAATATGCCCAAATTTGCATATCACGAAAATTACTTTCCCCAAAATGTATTATATTTACATTGTTGTTTGTTAATGATATCAAACACACTGATCAGACTTTCATGAACCATTTCATCGAAATATTGTGACTTCATAGAATAACATCAAAAACACCATTCATATGTATGACAAATGCATAAATCCGTCAAATCTTCCTCCAACCATCCTACTGCTAACGGTTGATGGCAATGCTGCTTTTGGACTGGCCTCTAACCTGAAACCTACCCGGCTTGGTTGTACCTGCCGGGGGTATAACCCCCACCGGTATAGTCCTCAGGGTCAAGGAGGCACACGCCTCCCCACCACGACAAGGTAGCAACAACAGGGGAGGTTCTTATTGTGTTTTTTTCTTATTTTTGTTTATTTTATTGTTCAAACGTGATCCTCAACTCCTTTTGTATGATTCTAGTCATCAGAAAAATCAGGCAACTGGGAATTTGTACAGCTAGTACCACGACATTCTCCGCATATGGCAGTGCTAGGGAGTCCATGTTTTTTGCATGTGCATCTCTTCGTGCTGCAGTCTTTCTTGCAGCTACAGCAGACCACATTAAGTAATTCTGGTGGTCCTGCAGGCTGATCAGTCATTATTGGTATGAATCTACCACCTATAACATGCCATCCCCAGTCTTCTGGACTCATGCTTTCACTTGTTCCTTTCCATTCATGGATCTGGTAGAACACACGGAGACTGTGGAACTTCACAGCTGATGATGTTGGTGGAAGAGTTTGAGGTTCCACTGGAGATGTGCTCTTCGATACTTTCTCACAGAATCGCCTGTGTCTCATCTTTGTCACCCCCATACAGTGAGACTAGCCTTTTCACCTGCTGCAACGATGATTCCTTTTCCGACCTTTTCCTCTGACAGGCTGAACACCTTAGCTTGTTTGAGAAAGCTAGAGTCAGTTTTTACTTTTTTCAGTGCCAATCCCTTTCCCAAGCCAAATAGACGAGAAGTTGAATCACAGCCTAAAATAGCATGGATGAAGAGGAGATTATCACACACGTTTGGACCAAATAGTTATTTTGTCTGCTTTATGCACCATATCCTTCTTGCTTTTGTTCCTTTCTTTGGTTCTGGTGCCAGAAACAGTTCCTGTGCATTTGGATCAGCCTGATGTAACAAGAGTACTAATAAATCTGTATCATCTCCTACTAGGACTGTGTCTTTGGTTCTGGATGAGGCAATGGCGGTTTGGACAATGAGCACATCAGCATCATTCTTTGCATGGTCTGTGATGCACCCAGCCCTCTCTAGTTTATTACTTAGATAAACCAAGAAGCGTTGTTTATTTTCCTTATTGTTAAGGAACTGGTCCTTTTTGGATTGGATGATCATGTCACCAGAAAAGTGTACAGTCACGCCGGGACTAACACCAGTTTGTCGCAGTTGGGTGGCTTTTATTGTTGGTTCGTCTTTGTAGCCATCAAAGACTATGACAGTAGTCATACCATATTTCTGTATGACATATCTGACATACATTTCACACACTCTGTCATAAGTCGACCCTTTTGGCCATGGTAGACGATGTAGTAAAGCACCCCCATCAAGGACATGCTGGACATCACCACTGGGTTGTCTTTGCTGCTGATCAATGGACTTCCAGAGGACATCGGCAAGGACTGCTTTGTTTGCCTGGAGGGGTAGGTTTGACGATTCAAACAAAGCAGTTGGATGACTGCAAAGTTCATACTTGAACAGTGATGGCAAATCTTCACAACGGTCTCTCACTGCTACGAGACACTGGAATAACAGCTGTGGATCCACAACTACTGTCTCCCCTCTGATCTTGACAGTTTATCTAGATGCAAGAGTCACTGCTTGGTCAGCTTTCCTGAAAGTGAATTCTTCCACTGATTTCCCTATCATAGATTCCAAAATCTTGCACCCTATCTCCCTTGACTTCTCAATATTCACTCCCTCCTTGGCTGTCATGCCATTAGTAGTCTGGGACCTGGCTAAGATATGTATGCACTTAATTTAGGAGAGAATATCTCAACTGTCCTAGGCTAATATGACCCCAGGGAACAACTTAGGAACTTTGACTCATTCTCTATCCGGGGCGAAATACCCCAAAATGACCACGCCCTTTTTTAAATGACCATAACCGGTGCACTACCTCCAACATGGCTCTATCTGCTAAATAGGGTTGCCACCTTTCAGAAATGGAAAAACGGGACACATGCACGCACACGCGCGATTTTTTGGGGGTTTCGCGCGGATTTGGGAGTTTTTTCTGATACTTTATTTCGGTGTTAGGGTTGTTAGGGTTATTTAATTATTTTGGAGCCAGCCCCCCAAACTCCTGAAATGCATAGAAATCTATGAAATCTAAAAAAAACATCTATGAAATTTATATTAATTATATTGAATTATTATATATTAATTATATTATTTATGTATTTATTAACTGTTAATCCATTATGAAGAATTCCGTTTTCCAGATGAGCATAACAACATAAGAGTTATTCTTTAAATGGGCACACTATTTAATTATATTGATTAATATATATAAGAGTTATTCTTTAAATGGGCACACTATTTAATGATATTGATTAATATATATATAAGAGTTATTCTTTAAGTGGGCACCCTATTTAATTATATTGATTAATATATATTAAATACATGTTTATTTATTAGACTTTAAAAACACAACATTAACTTGAAAATGTGCTCCTCGGAGCACAAGTCTCCGCCAGCAGAATCTTACTGTGTAAGTGTCCTATCCCACTGTATAAGTGTACTATCCCTCCTGTCTGTGTAAGTGTCCTATCCCTCCAGTCTGTGTAAGTGTCCTATCCGTCCTGTCTGTCTAAGTGTCCTATCCCCCGTGTAAGTCTCCTATCCCTCCTGTCTGTGTAAGTGTCCTATCCCTGTGTCCTATCCCTCCTGTCTGTGTAAGTGTCCTATCCCTGTGTAAGTGTCCTATCTCTCCTATCCCTTCCGTCTGTGTAAATGTCCTATCCCTCCTGTCTGTGTAAGTCTCCTATCAGCTCTCCGAAGTGACACATCTATTTATAGGCCTCTACGACGTCATGCGTCTCATTAGCCAATCAGAGCACACTCTTTCAACGTATTGTCACGTCTGTGTAAGTGTCCTATCCCCGTGTAAGTGTCCTATCCGTCCTGTCTGTGTAAGTGTCCTATCCCCCTGTCCTATCCCTCCTGTCTGTTTGAAAAATAGCCGATCACAATTAGCCCACGTTCGGGGGAGGGAAGCCGGCAAGGAGGAGGGTGATACTGGTCATTTCACGTATTCCTATGGGCTGTGGGCGGCACCTGTCAGCGGGGAGTGTCGGGCGGGAGGAGTTTGAAAATAGTGAGGTGATATTTGATATTTGAAAATAGCCAATCTACAAGCTCACAATCTACAAGCTCACATTTTCAATCTACAAGCACACAATCTACAAGCTCACATTTTCATGTCCTTGACATGAAAATGTTTGGGAAACAACAGTGATGTCACTTCGGATCGCGCGCAGCAGCTCTCCGAAGTGATTCATCTATTTATAGGGCCGCTATGACGTCACGCGTCTCTCTAGCCAATCAGAGCGCATTCTTTCAACGTATTGTCACGTGTCACGTGAGGCTTGACCAATGTTAGGAGGGGGTGTCGGAAAGTGAAAACAATAGTCTCCTGCCGGAGACTAATAATAAACAATCAACCATATTAGTCTACTGAAATAGCCTAGACTATGCCCACACCAGCAGCCAATATGTAGGCTGCCAGGGCAGGTAAATAGAAATACTGATTAAAAAAATACTATCTTGTTAAAAAACACAACCAGATAAATAATATGTAATATCCCATACAGAATCGATCTCAGGAGATGTTTCATTCATGAAGAACTGTGACACTTGTGCTTGGGTTCTTATATTTTTGGTATGTTGTTCTCCTGAGGCATGCTGTTTGTCTGATGTCAGCCAGTCCACCATGGACCACAGAAAACATACGCCGACATAGGCTACTTTAAAAAGTTTACAGTTTGCTTTGCTCTCTTTGCAAACGTTATAGCCAAAATGTTGTCAGGTGGCGGCATATTGGATTTGGCCACTATGATGACCCTGAAGGTCGCTGGCTCGGGCGCCCTTGCTAAATCATTAGAGCATGCCCTGGGTTACATCTGGGACAAATGTGGTGCTCTTAGATTGATTTGCGCAAAAATATCCCCATGGCCCTGGACTGGACATTTTTAGCGGTTTCTTTTAGCTGTTCTGTCAAATATCAAATTAGAAATTTTACACTTTACTATGTTTCCCTAAACATAAGTATTCTGAACATTTTGAGCACCTCAGTAAATCTGTAGCTCCAACGGTTTAGCAGATAGAGCCATGTTGGAAGTAGTGCACCGGTAATGGTCATTTTTAAAAGGGCGTGGTCATTTTCGGGTATTTCACCCCGGATAGAGAATTAGTCACAGTTCCTAAATTGTTCCTTGGGGTCATATTAGCTAAGAACAGTTGAGATAATCTCTCCTAAATTAAGTGCATATACATATTTTAGCCAGGTCCTAGACTATAGCAATGTTGTGCAGGGAATGGTTCTCAGTGAAAGGATCTCTCTCTTTCAGATAGGTGAGAAGGGCAAGCGTGTCACCGACATCTCTTGTCTGCCTGGCCTTGGACAGGTCTTTATGTTGGTCGCTTGTCTCATATGAGACACCTGTGAATGACTGCATAGCATTGTTGATGTTTGCACACGATGGTATTGAAAGGACCCAAACTAAGCGTTGTGTCTCTGTGAATCCTTTTCCTCTCGTTAGGCCACCATTTGTTTTTACATTTCTCATGAGCACTTGCTCAATAATGAGATCAGTGGACAGTCCAGCCCAATACCTGTTGCTTCGCCTCACTACGTGGAATCCCTCCTCAAATTTCTTGTGGACAACTGGGTGCGTTTCAGGTAGGGCTGTCATCATTTGCAGGTACACATAGGCTGACTTTGCATAATAGTCGGTGTCCAGTAGCTGCAAAGTATGGTAACATATCGTGAACACATTGAAGATGTAATCTCCAGTTGCCTGTCCTCTCAGCTCTGATGAAGTTTCGCAGAATATCAATCATATTCATTTATTGTATACCGGTGGGGGTTATACCCCCGGCAGGTACAACCAAGCCGGGCAGGTTTCAGGTTAGAGGTCAGTCCAAAAGCAGCATTGCCATCAACCGTTAGCAGTAGGATGGTTGGAGGAAGATTTGACGGATTTATGCATTTGTCATACATATGAATGGTGTTTTTGATGTTATTCTATGAAGTCACAATATTTCGATGAAATGGTTCATGAAAGTCTGATCAGTGCGTTTGATATCATTAACAAACAACAATGTAAATATAATACATTTTGGGGAAAAGTAATTTTCGTGATATGCAAATGTGGGCATATTCAATATATATGAAGCTAATTTGCATATTCAAATTAAGTTTCAGAGAAACTTGTAATACAAAAAAGTTTAGCTTTCATGTTAAGATTCATTGTGGAAAGTTTCATTGTGATAGGACAAAAGAAAGAAAAAAGCCCATTAGGGTGTTTAGTTTTCTCGAGGTATTAGCACACATCTTGAATTGATGAGAATTAAACATATTTCCGCATCTAGGATTTCTTAGGACTTTTAGTATGTTGTTCTAGACACCTCATAGAAATGATATCTGTTGAAAAAAATTCTCTTACAATTAGTCTGTCTGGAAATGCTACTTTGCCTGGACTATAAGAGGAAGGAACAGTAATGCTAGAATGATACAGGATTGGTGCATGAATATTGACTTGTACAATGGCTACTATAAGTCCAGTTTATTTTGAAGCACATTGTGTATGCTGGCTGTTGTATGAAATGTGCTTCATAAATAAACTTTGCCCTATGTAACTTTCCTCTTCAACCCCGGATTTGAACCCGGTTTCCTGTGCAAGTGCTGACATTTTGTACCATTGAGCTAATAGAGCCTGCCTGCTTGCTCAGGGGATGAATTGAATCTTGACCATCAGGTCAAAATTCGTGTCAGATCCTGTGTCTAGGTGAGACATGACCTTTGACACGATCTCCATGTCTCAATAGAAGAGCAGGGAGACAGAAGTACAACCAGCCCTATTCTATAAGTTATAGTGTACTAGTCCATACCCGTGGGGGGATATACAGTACGCACATGATCTGGCAACCCGGGAGGCAGTTCGTCCCATAGCTGGGCAGCCCCGTAACCATGGCGACATTCTTTTACACAAAAACACTAATAAACAGCTGAGATTTGATATTCAAAGATTTGCACAATTGTTAACGATTTTTCAAAAATAGCAGATCTACAAGCTCATAGCGCGGCACTTGGTGCCGCGCTATGAGCTTGTAGATCTGCTATTTTTCAAGAGCCAAGAGACATCTAAAATGACAGAGATGCGTTCCCGGATGGGTTAATGTTGTTATTTAAAATAAATGTTGTAAGGTTGTTTTTCTGTTGTGATCATGTTCCTAACTGAGTTTAGAGTGTGCCTTCAGGTGTTCAGAAAAAGGAAATGGTCACTTAATCTGATATTTCTTCAATAAACTTAAACCACAATTTTTTTCCATTTATAAATATTCTCTCTCTAAAGGTGTGTGTGTGTGTGTGTGTGTGTCAGCATTATTCTCTTCACTGATCAAAGCACAAATAATCTTGTTAAAGGTCTTTCTTTTATCACTTAGTCAACAGACATCCATGCTCTCCCACATAGAAACTAATGCACATACATGTGCATGTGTTTCACCGTTTTATGTTACTTGTAAAACCGTACTGTTATATTGTATTTTGTATCAATTAAAAAGCATTGCGTGCGTGTGTGTGTGTGTGTGTGTGTGTGTGTGTGTGTGTGTGTGTGTGTGTGTGTGTGTGTGTGTGTGTGTGTGTGTGTGTGCTGTAAGCACACGCGCTTTCCTGTATCTTTTATGTTATTGTCGCACAATCGAGACGCATTGTGAGCTTGTAGATCGGCTATTTTCAAAATATTTCTATATATTTAAAAACTTGTTAAATGGGACATTCTACATAATGAGTACTTTCTACTTTTGATGTCAATACTTTTGTACTTTTACTCAACAAAATTTTGAATTCTGAACTTTCACTTGTAATGGAGTATTTCTACATTGCAGTATTGACTTTTAAGTAGAAAATGTGAGTACTGTTTCCACCATTGATTAATAGACCACTAGCGTAGCCAGATAAAAAACAAAAACTGGGTATCCTTCATGATCTAATGTTTATATTCTGTGATAGACATGGATTTATAGTGTGCCTTGAGATGTTCGGATAAAGGAAATGATGACTTCAAATTGATTGATATTTCTTCACTAGACATAAACTTGTACATTTCCTCTGTCTAAAGGTGTTTGTGTCAAGTGTCAGCATTGATTCTCTCCACTGACCTAAACACAAAGAATATCAGACAATGTAAAAAAAATGCATCTTGTTAAAGGTCTTCTTTCACTAAGAATGTCTGTTTCTTCAATAACCCAGATGGTTTTCTTACAAAACTGATTATTATACAGTATTGTTTTGTCCATATACGGCATGTGCCATATATGGACAAAACACATCACTCACCTTCTAGATGTATTACCGTCGTTAAAATAATCTGTAAAACAAACAATGGACTGACAACAGTGCTTTTGAATACGTGTTTATTGACAGGATGAATATGAGCCTTATGGAGGCCAACAAACACTCATCTCTATAATGTAATGGTACCAGTGTTACATAGTATAGAGCAGAAAACCACTGAACATCATGTGGTTGTTTGAGTCATCATAGAGCCTGTACCCACTAGGTAAACGCATGTAAACTACGTCTCCCACCTCCAGCTCTATGATCATTCCATTAGATATAGATCCAAAACCCCCAGCATTGTTATATCCATTGTTATAAAAGAGTCTCTGCTCATTTTTATACATCTGAATACGGAAATACTCTGATGAGGCATATGTAAATGCAGTAAATCTGAAGATATAGGCTCCTTTCTTTGGTGATGTGAAGATACCTGCATGTGAGAGACAACTGTGTGAATAAACCATATTGTGGAAAACAAGACGGTGGTTTTCACTTTTAAAACAGTGGTTCTCAATGTGGGGTCTGGGGACCCCTAACGGTCCTTGAGGGGGTTCCAGGGTCCCCAGCAAAATGTGTTAAAATAGCATCAAAATCAGTTTAACCACCGTAACCCTATTTTATACTCAGGCTATGAGGAATAGCACATCTACAAGCTCACAACACATTGTGATGAGACATTTTGTGAGCTTGTAGATCTGCTATTTTCAAAATATTTGGAAAAATTGTGAAAGAATTGTAAAACATTTTGAATAATGTTCAGCTCAGTCAGATAACTCACGAATAGTTTGAACCAATATTCTATTATGAATGTGAATACAAGTGTATATAATAATTTATCTTGGCGTTCGGCTCTGCAAAATATTTTCTCCCTGCTCGGCACAATCATACAGACATCATTAACCATTAAGAGCAGGGAGATAGATATACATAACAACCCCATGGGGAACAGAACCAATAGCAGAGCCCACTGGTGGTGCTGGGGTGGTGGTGGGAGTAACAGTTGCATTCCAACAACCAGGGGTACAAATGACAGCAGAGAATGAACGAAGACTGAGGTGAGCTTAAATAACCTGCTGATTGGTCAGCTGATTGTCACGTCAGCTCTGACGTAAGACTGCGTAGTGTTGTAATAACTCTGTATGCACCCGCATAGCCGCAGTATGTAACCTCTCGAGTATATGCTGCCTTTGAATCTCACAGGCTACGTCTCATATGGGGGTCTACAGTTAATTTGGAGGTTCTTGACATGAAAATGATTGAGAACCATTGTTTTAAAACATTGTTAATTAAAATGACATGACATTAAACGTCTCATCTCATCCTGTCTATTGGTTTAAATAGGAAACACACCTTGAAGTTGTACATGTGCTGTAATATTTATTTTAATGTCTGGTAGTCTGGTAGATGTACAGTAAGTTGTGGAAACAAATAGAGTGTTTAGAGTTAATTGACATGAAATAATCACCACCTACCTGTAACTGGATTGTAAGCTTTGCCGGTATTAGTGAAGACCTTGGTGTAGACCAGAGTGGTGTCAACATTAAATGGTCCAACGTATCCAGAATTAGTCAAACCAACAGAGAAGGCCACCTTTGGTTTGTCTGTAACACAGGAGCATTATCATATTGTTTATAATATTATAAATTATATACTATTAAGCAAATATATCAATTAAATGTATTAAAACAGTTGTCTTACAGTATAGCAGCTTACATCCAACTAGCAACTTCCCCTAGGTCCCCCAGGGCTCTATACTAGGTTTGCTACACTAGTAATTCCCTCTACACCAAATCTCTTTGCCAAAAATAGCAGATCTGCAAGCTCACAACATGTCACATTAAGGCCCGTTGTGAGCTTGTAGATCTGCTATTGTTTGTCAGAGAATTGGGATGCTAGAGTTCTGTTTAACTATGGACACTTAAATATTCACTAGATACTGTATGTATCTAGTGAAGTCTTCTATGCATTTTTGTGGAATAACATTTTCAGTATTCAGTCTTCATTTTAGAACATAATGTTTGTACTTACTCCACAGTTCCTCTACTTGGCTGTCAGTTGCAGTCAGCTCTGTTTTTATGGTAGACAGCTCTGCAACATGGGCTGAAATCAACACCATATTAATATTACCGTAAGTCAATCATAAATACTCATGCTGTAACATTTGAGTGGATAAACTTTCCCTTGTGGATTATATGGATCTAATATACAGTAAATTATAAGATCAAAACATGTCATTTGTAACAACATTTTTCAACACTGCCTGCTTCTACCCATGCATGCTCCCACTGTTCAAATTACCTTCACTTTCCTTCTTCAAGTCCAACACCTGGTCTGCCAAGTCCAACACCTGGTCTAACAAGTTCATCACCTGGCTTTCACTGACACCCAGTCTGGTCGTAAGGGCTTCCACCTTGCTTTCACTGGCACCCAATTTCACAGCCATTTCTGAAACATATCACAGAGAAATGTATGTTAAACACTCTAAACACATTTCAGCCTGGACCTCTACAACTCCTTCAAGTTCCATTTATAAATCATATTTTGCATAACAAGCATGTATTGCCTCTTAACCATCCTAACCTGCATTTTTTTTTGCCATTCCTTCCATCTCGTTTTTGGTGACACTCAGCTCCACCCGAAGATCAGTCACCAAGTTCCTCTGCTCGTTGGCTTCTACCTCCATGTTCCTCAGCTTCTCTCTCTGTTCGACCACGGTGGCTCCCAGGCTATGCACCATGTCTCTCACTGCTTTCAGTTCAGCCCAGAGGGTACCTGGTTCAACATGGCTCTCTATCTCGTTGACCCATCCACTCTCTCCCTGAGCCCCAGCCTCAGACAGGCAGAACAGTAAAACAAGCACAGCCCCACAGCCCTTCATTCTGAAACAGAGTGTCTCAGAATATTGGGCAAATTCATGTCCTTATATACCCACAAACCTGATAAACCAACATTGGTTTACCCAGTGGAAAGTTAATGTGCAAGCAGGACATTAAATAAAGTCAAGGACCATCTGAGAGTTTCAACATGTGGTACAAGATAAGATGACCTGGTTCTGAAAAGAGCGGGTGTGAATTTTTTAATGTAATCAGCTGCTGACCATTATGGGTCCATTTGGTTCCATTTTGTTCACTCACAGAGTTATGGGGGTCCTTGAAATTAAAACGTTTAAGAACTACTGTCCTAGTGGGAGGTAGTGAAGCAGCATCTTTAAGTTTGCTGTCATCTTATGATTTGAGTCAGTGATGGAGGACAGATTTTACCCTAAAATAAAATAACATACTTGATACAGTATTTTAACATAATCACCTCCATAACGTTTATCTTCATTGGATGAGATAAATTCTCAAATAAAATTAAAACCTAATCCAGTGAGATTTCCCACAATACTCATTATTACTTAATCATTTAGGGCCAACTGCATCTCCTCCTCTACCAAATTGTACCTTTGGATCACACACACGCACGCACGCACGCACGCGCGCACACACACACACACACACACACACACACACACACACACACACACACACACACACACACACACACACACACACACACACACACACACACACACACACACACACACACACACACACACACACACACACACACACACACACACACACACACACACACACACACAAATGCACTTGAACGGATACATAAGAAGAACTGCTATAATTTTCTAAGACAAACTGAAGACACTCAGAAAAATGAAGGGTAATGACAGGGAACCGAGTCTAAAGAGACATCCACACCAAGCATATGTCACAGGTCAACAAGGTACACAGACTCACAATGCAGCTTGTAGATCTGCTCTTTTCACCGAATGTTGGCTCCCAGAATAGGGATGCTGGGGTTGGTATGGTTATAAGTTTACATTTCATTAAAGCCTCTCTGAACAGTCGTGGTACTGTAGCAATTATATGAGCCCAAGTTTTGATGGATGTTAACAGAAGAGGAGATGTCACCTGCAATGGTGCAAAGTAACTAAGTACATTTACTCACTAAGCCTGCTTGCTCAGGAGATTAATTGAATCTTGACCATCAGGTCAAAATTCGTGTCAGATCCTGTGTCTAGGTGAGACATGACCTTTGACACAATCTAAATGTCTCAATAGAAGAGCAGGGAGACAAAACACAACCCCCCCAATTCGATAAGTTATATTGTATTACAGTAACATACTCTACTATACAGATTGGATAACATTACTTTTTTATTCATTTTCAGGTTTAACTTACTGTATAAAGCCAGTAGTGTGGTCAATAGAGTGCATATCTCTGCCAGGAGGCAATATAGATATTCAGTGAAAGTTCTACATGCAGTAAGGGGAGGTTAATGATTAGTCAAGGGAACATTTTAATCATGCATTTTAGAAAAAAGAGAACAAAAAATAAATAATACCTTTATTTTTTTGTTTAGGAGCTATTATAATAAGATTATATACATAATGCCAACTAAATTAAGAACTAAACTACAGCCATGGAAGTAGTGCAGCATGTGATTATGAGTTCTCTCTGCATTCATTATCTACCTTCCTCCATCTTTCTCTCAGATTCCTGTCATTAAACTTGCTCAGTAATCCACATATTATGATTGTTGATTCCTTGTGTCCAGGGATGCAATGCTCAGTGGACGGGGTTGCACGCCGAGCAACCACTTATTTGGCCAGGGGGACGCGCAGGCACACGCATAGATTTAAAACTACTTTAAATTCACACTTCATCAAAGTTTACAAAGGCTCCCGACTCACGGCAGATACATTAACATAGGAATTAGCCTATATGCATATCAATTGTCCATTGTGTGACCTGTACTGTAGGTGTTAAGCGACGTGCGCGTCACGTCATTAAAATAGAGAGCAACCACTTCTCAAATGAGCATAGCATCACTGCTTGTGTCCCTTATGTTTGTATCACCAGTCAATCACAGGTTACAATTTAAAATGTAAGAGTCAGGTTTTCGCTCTTAACCCACAGGACACGTCACGTGAGTCCTCTGGGAGAGGCCGGTAAGTATGTGAGAGGTCCAGCATGTGGTAGGCTACATGATAAGAGCTGCAAGGCTCTGAAAAGAGCAGATGTGAATATATTTAACCCATTCAATCCTGGATCGCATGTCTGTTATTTTAGATTTTTTTGGCTATTGAAACATAGCAGATATACAAGCTCATAGAGCTTGAGCTATGAGCTTGTAGATCTGCTCTTTGTTTTAAATCGTGAACATTTTTGCAAATCTTTGAATACATATTTTTTTAAAGTGAACATTTGTTACTCAAATCTTTGCTTCTGGGGGTCCCTGGAACAACAATATTTGACAAATGTTCGCTTAAAAAAATATGTATTCAAAGATTTGCAAAAATGATATTTCATAAAATAGTAGATCTACAAGCTCATATCGCGGCACTCGGTCCAATAGGGAAATAGCAAGAGTCACCATCTCCGGTTTACTTCCCGTATCTGCGTGACGTAGGTGGACGCCTTTTTAGGAGACAGGAAGCAGGTTGGAGTCTATTGATTGTGAACACAGTTTCTGAACCATTCTTTAGCTCCATGGTCACTGAACTAAATATTGGACCCGATCGTCACAAGACACACAATATGTACAAGATTTTCATACTAAATTAGTTTTTTTTTTAGAGACACAAATGATTAGAAAATCAACTTTGTTATCGACTTTCCTCTATCCCAGCAACACCCTCTCGCGAGATTTGGGAAGATATCTGAGGAGTCCATCTGCAGTCTGACGGACGAAACATAGAGGGCTCTGTCCCATATATATTGGTATTATTATGTTAGATTTGAACTCTATGCTCTGTCCCCATAAGATGCTCTAAAAACTGATAAACTAAGATTTTGAATATTGTACGTGAAGTCATTATGGACATATATATAAAAAAAACATTTAAAAAAGTGTGTTCCAAATTCCAATGCTCAATAATATCATTTCCCATTATTAACTGTCTTGGTTGATGGGGTATGATTTGGGAATCATGACATTTTGCTAAACATTCATGCTAAACACACTATAGTCTATAGTGGTAAAATATATAACTTATAAATAAAAGGCCTGTTGAGTAATTGCTCCTGATGAGCAGGTTTGGTGCCTTGCATGGTTTCCTCCGCCATCGGTGTATGAATGTGTGTGTGAATGTGTGAATGGCACAATCAATGCAAAGCGCTTTGGATAAAAGCGCTATATAATTGCACCTTTTACCATTTTGAGCAGAAACAGGAGCACATCTAGCTGCATAAGACTGAATAATAGGTGTGTGTTTGTGGGGGAATTTTATGGGTTTCATATAACAGTAACAGTGCACTTTCAAACATTTCGAGCATTTATTTTCTTTAATGAATAAAATACACAAATGCACATCCACATGACGTTGTCAGCCAGGGAGAGGGGAGGGGGAGGGTGGTGGGGTGGTTGGGGGAGAAGCAAACCACGCCTAGGAGACATAGAGGGCTCTGTCCCTTATATTATATCCTAAAATCCTAAAAATATGTAGGATTTGTGTACTATTTCGCCTCTAGTGGCTCCAATTGAGATCGTGTATCTTCGTATATTAACAATCTTTGACTCGGTGCCGCGCTATGATATCTGCTATTTTCTAAAATGACAGAGATGCGTTCCCGGATTCAATGGGTTAATGTAATCAGCTGTTGTTATTTATAATAAATGTAGTAAGGTTGTTTTTCTGTTGTGGTCATGTTCCTAACTGAGTTTAGAGGGTGCCTTCAGGTGTTCAGAAAAGGGAAATGGTCACTTAATCTGACATTTCTTCAATAAACTTAAACCACAAATGTTTTCCCTTTATAAATATTCTCTCTCTAAAGGTGTGTGTCAGCATTATTCTCTTCACTTCATCTATCTATCGATCTAAGCACAAAGAATCACCGTTTTCTGTTACTTGTAAAACCGTACTGTTACTGTATATTGTATTTTGTATCAATAAAAAAATTGCACGCACGCACAGGGTTAACTGTATTTAGTCTCCCTGTTCTTCTATTGAGACATGGAGATCGTGTCAAAGGTCATGTCTCACCTAGACACAGGATCTGACACGAATTTTGACCTGATGGTCGAGATTCAATTTATCCCCTGAGCAAGCAGGCAGGCTCTATTAGCTCAATGGTAAACATGTCAGCACTTGCACAGGAAACCGGGTTCAAATCGGGGGTAGAAGAGGAAAGTTACTTAGTACAGCTTTAAGTTTATTTATGAATGTGCTTCAAAATAAACTAGACTTATAGTAGCCATTGTACAAGTCAATATTCATGCACCAGTCCTGTATCATTCTAGCATTACTGTAAGTCTGCTAAAATGTATTAATGGCAGTGGTGCAAAGTAACTAAGTACATTTACTCAAGTACTGTACTTAAGTACAGTTTTGAGATACCTTTACTTTACTGGAGTATTTTCAATACTTTTACTTCTACTCCACTACATCTCAGAGGCAAATATTGTACTTTTACTCCACTACTATTATTTAGTCACTAGTTAAATTATAGATTTTGATTATTATTACAAAACATACATTAACCACTTCAGCCCTATATACATTTTGGCCATTTGAAAATGGCCAAAAATCTACAAGCTCACAGTGTGTCACATCACAAGGCATTGTGAACTTGTAGATCGGCTATTTTCAAAATATTTTAAAACTTGTTAAATGGGACATTCTACATCATGAGTACTTTCTACTTTTGATGCCAATACTTTTGTACTTTTACGCAACAAAATTTTGAATTCTGGACTTTTACTTGTAATGGAGTATTTCTACAGTACATTGCAGTATTGATACTTTTACGTAAGTAGAACATGTGAGTACTGTTTCCACCACTGATTACCTGATTACCATTAGAACCACTAGCATAGCCAGATCAAAAAACAGAAACTGGGTATGCTTCATGATCTAATGTTGTCTACAACACAGAGTATATTTACTCCTTTTACTCTCCATATAGGCTTGCCTGCAAATAGCCATAACACACTAGTATAAAAACTACTTTAGCATCAGTGAATTTGCTCATTGTTATTTTAAACATTACAGTACATATCACATTACATATTATTTACATAGGCTTATTATGTTATCACATAAAACTAGATGTTATATTGTAGTAACCTACATGTGATGTTTGCATCAACTGGATGCTAAATAAACGATTCTTCCTAATCATCCAGATATTATTATTATTATTATTTATATTCTGTGATAGACATGGATTTATAGTGTGCCTTGAGATGTTCGGATAAAGGAAATGATGACATAAACCACAAATGTTTTCTGTTCTTGTATATTTCCTCTGTCTAAAGGTGTTTGTGTCAAGTGTCAGCATTGATTCTATCCACTAACCTAAAAACTAAGAATATCAGACAATATGCTAGAGTGGCCGGATGGTAACCGTGAGGTTCCGAGTTCGATACCGGGCTCCCCCAGAGTTAGTGTTGAAGTGTCCTTGAGCAAGACGCTGAACCCCTAATTGCTTTGGATAAAAGCGCTATATAAATGCACCATTTACAATGTAAAAGATGCATCTTGTTAAAGGTCTTACATCTTTCACTGAGAATGTCTGTTTCTTCAATAATCCAGATAGTTTTCTTACAAAACTGAATATCATGTGTTGTTTTTCTCATATACTGCATGTGCCATATATGGACAAAACATATCACTCACCTTATAGATGTATTATAGTCTACACTGCTACATCAGCAAAACAAATTTCCCTTGTGGATAAAGGACATGCATTTAATCTAGTCTAATCTAGTCAAATAATCTGTAAAACAAACAATAGATTGACAACAGTGCTTTTGAATACGTGTTTATTGGCGGGATAAATATGAGCCTTATGGAGGCCAACAAACACTCATCTCTATAATGTAATGGTACCAGTGTTACATAGTATAGAGCAGAAAACCACTGAATATCATCTGGTTGTTTGAGTCATCATAGAGACTGCTCCCACTACGTAAACGCATGTAAACTACGTCTCCCACCTCCAGCTCTATGATCATTCCATTAGATATAGATTCATAACCCCCAGCATTGTATCCAGCGTTCTGAAAGAGTCTCTGCTCATTTTTATACATCTGAATATGGAAATCATCTGATGAGGAATATTGAAATGCAGTAAATCTGAAGAAATAGGCTCCTCTCTTTGGTGATGTGAAGATCCCTGCATGTGAGAGAACACACATGCACGCATGCACACACACGCACATGCGCGCGCACACACACACACACACACACACACACACACACACACACACACACACACACACACACACACACACACACACACACACACACACACACAGTGTGAATAAACCATATTGTGGAAAACAAGACGGTGGTTTTCACTTTTAAAACAGTGGTTCTCAAAGTGGGGTCTGGGGACCCCGTTCCGTCCTCGAGGGGGTTCCCCTCAAAATCGGTGTAACCACTTTAACCTAACTTACGGTGCGTTTTAACAGCGGGCAACTCTCGGGCGATGCCGGGCGACGTTGCCCAAAATATAAAGAAAGTCTATGAGAGCCGGCAACTACTGGCGATCGGGCGAAGTGGGTGGGGGGGCGATGAAAGATGGGTTTTCTTTATCTTTTTGGGCGACGTCGCCCAGTATCGCCCGCTGTTAAAACGCACCGTAAGGCTATGAGGAATAGCACATCTACTGTACAAGCTCACAACACATTGCGATGAGACACTTAGTGACCTTGTAGATCTGCTATTTTCAAAATATTTTGAAAAATCTTGAAGAATTCTTGACATGAAAATTATTGAGAACCAGTGTTTTAAAACATTGTTAATTAAAACAAATTACATTAAACTTCTCATCTCATCCTGCATGTCTATTGATTACTGTAATAGTTTTCATATCTGGTAGCCTGGTAGATGTACAGTAAGTTGTGGAAACGTTAATTGACATAATAATCACCACCTACCTGTAGCTGGATTGTAAGCGTTGCCGATGTTAGTGAAGACCTTGGTGTAGACCAGAGTGGTGTCAACATTAAATGGTCCAACATGTCTAGAATCAGTCAAACCAACAGAGAAGGCCACCTTTGGTTTGTCTGTAACACAGGAGCATTATCATAATTGTTTATAATATTATATAATATATACTATTAAGCAAATATACCAATCAAATGTATTAAAACAGTTGTCTTACAGTATAGCAGCTTACATCCAACTAGCAACTTCCCCTAGGTCCCCCAGGGCTCTATACTAGGTTTGCTACACTAGTAATTCCCTCTACAACAAATCTCTTTGCCAAAAATAGCAGATCTGCAAGCTCACAACATGTCACATTGAGGCGCGTTGTGAGCTTGTAGATCTGCTATTGTTTGTCAGAGAATTGGGATGCTAGGGTTCTGTTTAACTATGGACACTTAAATATTCACTAGATATCACACCCATCCTCCGTTCACTCCACTGGCTTCCCGTTGCCTTCCGGACCCAATACAAAATATCCCTGTTGTGTTGACACATCAGTGCATCCACGGCAACGCTCCCTCATACCTCAAGGACCTAGTCTCCCTACAATCTTCGACCCGTAACCTCCGCTCCTCAAACACCAACCTCCTCAACACCTGCAAGGCCAATCTACGTGCTATGGGCGACCGGGCTTTCTGCTCGGTCGCCCCCGAACTGTGGAACGCCCTCCCTGTCCACCTAAGAGCACCACAGTCGGTCGACTGCTTTAAGAGAGGATTAAAGACTTACCTTTTTAGCAAAGCATTTTTTTAGCTGGTTTTACCTCTAGGCTTTATGCCCCTTGTTTTAATTGTTTTTAGTTGTTTTCTTTTAATTGGTGTGATGTTTTCCGTTCTTATGCTATTGCCTTCTGTAAGCACTTTGAGATTTCTTGTAAATGTAAAGTGCGTTATAAATAAAATCCATTATTATTATTATTATTATTATTATATCTAGTTTTAAATATAAATATGTCTTCTATGCATTTTTGTGGAATAACATTTTCAGTATTCAGTCTTCATTGTAGAACATAATGTTTGTATATACTTACTCCACAGTTCATCTACTTGGCTCTCAGTTGCAGTTAGCTCTGTTTTTATGGTAGACAGCTGAGCACCATGGGCTGAAATCAACACCATATTAACATTACCGTAAGTCAATCATAAATACTCATGCTGTAACATTTTAGTGGATAAACTTTCCCATATGGATAATATGGATCAAATACAGTAAATTACATGATCAAAACATGTAATTTGTAACAACATTTTCATCACTGCCTGCTTCTACCCATGCTCCCACTGTTCAAATTACCTTCACTTTCCTTCTTCAAGTTGATCACCTGGCCCTCACTGACACCCAGTCTGGTCGTAAGGGCTTCCACCTTACTTTCACTGGCACCCAATTTCACAGCCATTTCTGAAACATATCACAGAGACATGTATGTTAAATATAGATTTCAGCCTGGGCCTTTACAACTCCTTCAAGCTCCATTTTTAAATCATATTTTGCATAACTAGCATAATGCCTCTTAAAGTAGTAGTTCACCCAAAAAAAATACTTATTTTCTATCAATTACACACCCCATGAAGCCTTAATTCATGGGGTGTGTAATTGATAGAAAATAAGTAATTATTTGGGTGAACTATTTATTTAAACCATCCTAACCTGCATTTTCTTTTGCCATTCCTTCCATCTCGTTTTTGGTGACACTCAGCTCCACCCGAAGATCGGTGACCAAGTTCCTCTGCTCGTTGGCTTCTCCCTCCATGTTCCTCAGCTTCTCTCTCTGTTCGACCACGGTGGCTCCCAGGCTATGCACCATGTCTCTCACTGCTTTCAGCTCAGCCCAGAGGTCCTGTTGCAAGAGGGTACCTGGTTCAACATGGCTCTCTATCTCATTGACCCATCCACTCTCTCCCTGAGCCCCAGCCTCAGACATGCAGAACAGTAAAACAAGCACAGCCCCACAGCCCTTCATTCTGAAACAGAGTCTCTCAGAATATTGGGCAAATTCATGTCCTTATATACCCACAAACCTGATAAACCTGGTTTACCCAGTGGAAAGTTAATGTGCAAGCGGGACATTAAATAAAGTCAAGGACCATCTGAGAGTTTCAACATGTGGTACAAGATAAGATGTCCTGGTTCTGAAAAGAGCGGGTGTGAATTTATTTATGTAATCAGCTGCTGACCATTATGGGTCCATTTGGTTCCGTTTAATTCACTCGCAGAGTTATGGGGGGGTCCTTGAAATTAAAACATTTAAGAACTACTGTCCTAGTGGGAGGTAGTGAAGCAGCATCTCTAAGTTTGCTGTCACCTTATGATTTGAGTCAGTGATGGACAGATGGTTTTACCCTAAAATAAAATAAAATACTTGATACAGTATTTTAACATAATCACCTCCATAACTTTTATCTTCATTGGATGAGATTACTTCTCAAATAAAATTAAAACCTAATCCAGTGAGATTTCCCACAATACTCATTATTTAATAATTTAGGGCCAACTGCATCTCCTCCTCTACCAAATTGTACCTGATCTCACTCTCACTCTCTCTCACACACACACACACACACACACACACACACACACACACACACACACACACACACACACACACACACACACACACACACACACACACACACACACACACACACACACACACACACACACACACACACACACACACACACACACACACACACACAGAAAAATGAAGGGTAATGACAGGGTCTAAAGAGACATCCACACCAAGCATATGTCACAGGTCAACAAGGTACACAGACTCACAATGCAGCTTGTAGATCTGCTCTTTTCACCGAATGTTGGCCCCCAGAATAGGGATGCTGGGGTTCGTGTGGTTATAAGTTTAAACATTTCATTAAAGCCTCTCTGAACAGTCGTGGTACTGTATAAATTATATGAGCCCTTAAGTTTTGATGGATGTTTACAGAAGAGGAGATGTCACCTGCAATGGTGAAAAGTAACTAAGTACATTTACTCACTAAGCCTGCTTGCTCAGGAGATTAATTGAATCTTGACCATCAGGTCAAAATGCGTGTCAGATCCTGTGTCTAGGTGAGACATGACCTTTGACACGATCTCCATGTCTAAATAGATGAGCAGGGAGATCAAATACAACCACCCCAATTATATAAGTTATATTGTATTAACATACTCTACTATACAGATTGGATAACATTACCTTTTATTCATAAAAAAAAGGTTTAACTTACTGTATAAAGCCAGTAGTGTGGTCAATATAGTGCTTATCTCTGCCAGGAGGAAACATAGATATTCAGTGAAAGTTCTACATGCAGTAAGGGGAGGTTAATGATTAGGAAAAGAGGGAACCAAACGATTATTTTTATTTATTATTTACTCTTATCTTTATTTTTTGTTTAGGAGCTATTACAATAAGATTATATACATAATGCCAACTAAATTAAAAACTAAACTACAGCCATGAAAGTAGTGCAGCATGTGATTATGAGTTATAATAATAATAATAATAATAATAATAATAATACATCAGACTTATATAGCGCTTGTCTTAGTACCCAAAGTCGCTTTACAAAACAGCTTAAAAACTATTTTATTAGGAGCAAAAAAAGAAAAATGAAAAAAGGCTAAAAACAATAAGCTAAGACTAAGAAGAAGAGAGGGAGATTTGGTTTGGGTTAGGCAGGGAAAGCAAGTCTTAAAACAAGTTCTTCATCTCTATTGTCATCTCTGCATTCATCTACCTTCCTCCATCTTTCTCTCAGATTCCTGTCATTAAACTTGCTCAGTAACCCACATATTGTGATTGTTGATTCCTTGTGTCCCTCATGTTTGTATCACCAGTCAATCAATGGTTGCAATTTAAAATGTAAGAGTCAGGTTTTCTCTCTTAACCCACAGGACACGTGTGTCCTCTGGGAGAGAATGGTAAGTATGTGAGAGGTCCAACATGTGAACAGGGTTGCCAGATCTGCTTATTATAATTTCCCCGCAAGATTTTATTTGAAAATAGCCGATCTACAAGCTCACAACGCGTCGCATCGCGACGCGTTGTGAGCTTGTAGGTCTGCTATTTTCAAATAGCTGATGTATATGTTAAAGTGCTCATGTGGCCCATAGTTGCTCATCTTAAACAAGCTACGTGCTTAACTGAGCTATCCAGTTTAGTAGACCTTGTATTGTGAATTTGTACTTCCATGTACTGTTATGTACTGTCATGTACTGTTCTCATGTCTTACTAAATAAAGTACATCAATCAATCAATCAAAAACTTTTAAACTACAAATGTTGTCTTGCATGTAATTCTCCCTTTTACTTGATTTTTTTTTTACCGTCATGAGGGTGTATGACAGATTGTCCAGTAATCATGGCATTACAATTAATACAACCCTTACAAGGTTAATTCCCTGACAGTAAGGTAGATAAAAAGTGTTGTGGTTGTACATAAACGTCATTTTGTATTAGTCTGTCAGTTGGCATTTATATTGTTTGCAAAAATGGGGGGGGGGGGGGGGGGGCTTTTCCAACATGTGGTAGGCTACATGATAAGAGCTGCAAGGTTGAATGTCCTGGCTCTGAAAAGAGTGGATGTGAATATATTTAATGTAATCAGCTGTTGCTATTTGAAATAAACATAGTAAGGTTGTTTTTCTGTTGCGATCATGTTCCTAACTGAGTTTAGAGTGTGTTCAGAAAAAGGAAATGGTCACTATTAATCTGATATTTCTTCAATAAACTTAAACCACAAATGTTTTCCGTGTGTATATAAATACTCTCTCTCTAAAAGGTGTGTGTGTGTCAGCATTATTCTCTTCACTGATCTAAGCACAAAGAATACTGTTAAAGGTATTTCTTTTATCACTTAGTCAACAGACATCCATGCTCTCCCATTGAAACACACGCACATACATGTGCATTTAAATTTTCAATACTTTGACTTCTACTCCACTACATCTCAGAGGCAAATATTGTACTTTTACTCCACTACTATTATTTGAAAACCTTATTTACCTATTACATTATAGATTTTGATTAACATTACAAAACATGCATTAACCACTTCAGCCCTATATATATTTGGCCATTTGAAAATAGCCAATCTACAAGTGAGCTTGTAGATCGTCTATTTTCAAAAAAATTCTATACATTTGAAAACTTGTTAAATGGGACATTCTACATAATGATTACTTTCTACTTTTGATGCCAATACTTTTGTACTTTTACTCAACTACATTTTGAATTCTGGACTTTTACTTGTATTTCTACATTGCAGTATTGATACTTTTACTTAAATAGAACATGTGAGTACTGTTTCCACCACTGATTACCTGATTACCATTAGAATGGACCACTAGCGTAGCCAGATAAAAAACAGAAACTGGGTATGCTTCATGATCTAATGTTGTCTACAACACAGAGTATATTTACTCCTTTTACTCTCCAAATAGGCTTGCCTGCAAATAGCCATACCACACTAGTATAAAAAACTACTCTAGCCTCAGTGAATTTGTTCATTGTTATTTTAAACATTACATATTATTTACATACTGTAGGCTTGCTTATTATATTATCAAATAAAACTAGCTACACTGCTCTACAAAGCCTGAGTGCAGTAACTACATTTGAGGTTGACATGAGTTATTTATTCTTCTCAAAAGTCAAATCAGCTTTCTCGTGACTGGGGGGGATAAACAATTACCTAATTAATACATGTACAATTAAGGCAGTATCACTTATAAACATATAACCCATTTGTCTGGCCAAGAACACTTTGAAAAAACAACTTGATTGAACTTCATTGTCACATCACAGGTTAACTGGTGTAAAAAATAAGTGAAATTAAGTGGGTGGAATTATATGTTGCATCATTTGCAGTTTTAAGGAGGCAGGAAAAGATTTAAGACAGTAGGAAAACTGAGTGTCAAATATTTCTATTGCATGAGGCAATTAAAATAGCAGCAGATATGTGGTGTATAGTTTGAGAACAATAGCAATAAAAAAATAGACAGATGTAGAAACAACTTGAGTGTAGGCTACAGTATGTGTCTGTGTGACACGACACACAACCAAGTATAACTCAGGCTGAAGACTTCAATGTGGGAAGGGTACCAGAGAGCCCCATTCACTGTTTGTTTGATCAGCTGATCAAATACTGTCAGTTCCCTTCCACTCCAAATGCAACTTCACACTTTACTTACTGTATGTCATTCATACCACAAAGTGCTGTAACTACGAAAAAAAAATCTAAAAATCACTGGAAAATGGGTTTAAAAGTGATTCAACTGGTCAGCCAAATGAAATATCGGCATATAAGTGATATTACACTAGTTGTACATCTGTTCTTGAGGTAATTGTTTATCCCCCAAAATTACAAAGGCGCATGTGACCTTTTGGATACACAAATAAGTCGGTGTGTCCAAAAACGTAGTTACTGCACTTTGGCTTGGCAGGGCAGTAGTACTTAAGTACAAATTTAAGGAACTTTTACTTTGCTGGAGCATTTCCAATTGTCTCTACTTTTACCTCTACTCCACTACAATTTGAAAACTTTAGTTACTATTTACTTTGCAGATATAAATTACTATATTATAAAACATACATTACCCCCTTTCGCCCTATTTTATACATAGGCTATTTTCAAATAGCCGATCTACAAGCTCACAACGCGTCGCATCGCGACGCGTTGTGAGCTTGTAGATCGGCTATTTTCAAGCATTAGTGCTTTTACTTTTGGTACTTTAGGTATATTTTGATGCCAACACTTTTGTACTTTTACTCAAGTAACGTTTTGCACACTTGGTCATTACTTGAAACAAAGTATTTTTATATTGTGGTATTGCTACTTTTACTTAAGTAAAATATCTTGAGTACTTCTTCCACCACTGCATACCACCAGAAATAAGACATGACCCAGAGATCAGGTTCTCATGGAAATGTTATGTCATCTTTTAAATCAGTCCTGAAAACCTATACAGTAGCCTATGATACTCTTATCTCCATATTTCAACTTTTCATGTATTTTTCATGGAAGGGTCGCACAAAAGTAGTGAAAGTATAGCAGATCTACAAGCTCACAACTTGTTGCGATGCGTTGTGAGCTCGGCTATTTTTGGCTAACGTTCCCTCTCAGAATATGAATGCTGGGGTTCTCTTGGTTATAGGATTTGTTGACAAAAAAATTATTCAATTAAACGGTGAAAAAATGGCTTCCAAAGTTTGCAGGAGTGCTCCGTTTTGAACAAGATGCCTCAAATCATAAACACAGCCTGCAAAGTTTGCACGGACATTCCCACTGTGCCGAGTAAGAAATGCTGATTTGATTTTGTTTTAAAAATCAGCCAGGTTATCTATAACTGCACGATCTGTGTAAAACTTTGTATGTGCACTCCCTAGAGAGCACACATGGGCAACACACGGCCCGGGGACCGGACCCGGCCCTTTGACCGTCTCAATCCGGCCCGCCAAGTCACCGAAAAAAAGCCGCCCCAAAAAATCTACATTTTAGAAGGCTGCCATATGTTAATGGTTTTGAGACAAATTCATTTAACTCCAATTAATACTAATTAATATTTGCCATTTGAGTACATACCTGCATTCCTCCATCCGTATGTAGTCAAATGTTTTATGTTTATAATGTAACAGTGTGCCGTGAGTCCATATATAATGAATGCAATGTGTTTTATCAGTAACCTATGGAGTGGTGCATATCAGATAAGATGAGATACGGCATTGACGTGGATTGTTTTATGTAATCTTTTCATTGTAACCTCCGTGTGTATAAATATTCTCTCTCTAAAATGTGTGTGTGTCAGCATTATTTTCTTCACTGATCTAAGCACAAAGAATCTTGTTAAAGGTCTTTCTTTTATCACTTAGTCAACAGACATCCAAAGTGATACAAAAAGAAAAAGAAAGATCAACATTTTGTAACTCAACATTCTTGTTGTGAAAGCAGGGACCTTATTCTAAAGATAGTCTGGCATGTCTACCAAATTCGTGCAGTTTTAACATCATTCAGCACTATGTGTTTCAAGTTTCAATTCAATTGTACAATGTGTGGCCCTTCACTCATTTTATTGAAGTCAGTATGGCCCCCTGGTATAATAAATGCTGCCCACCCCTGCCCTAGAGGTCAAGGAAAAACCGTTGCCCTGCATGTTTCACATCTGCCTTATTACTCCTTCCGATTTTATCCAATTTTCACGCAAATCGGTACACATGATCTCTATAGTCATGTAATCAAGATGGATCTTTTTCATATTCCATCCTGATTGGCTAAAATTCACATCTAAAGTTTGCAGTAGTGGTTTGTTTTGAACAAAATGCCGCAAATCATGAACACAGCGTCCGATTGCGGTCAAACTTTGCACGCACATTCAAACTATGCTGAGGAACAACTGGCACCATTGGCCTGTTATAGCGCCACCAGCAGGTCTAATTTAGCAAAACACATTTTTGGAACAAAATGCCTTAAATCATGAATGCAGTGTCCGATTGCCATGCAAGGCCTAAGAAGAAATGGCACTCTTTTCACATTGGTCTATCATAGCGCCACCAGGAGGCCACAATAACCTACCTGAGCTGGCGGAGACCTGTGCTCTGAGGAGCACTTTCTCTAGTAGTACAGGTCATTGCTACTGTACCTTCAGCAGCCTGAAGTTGTCAAATGTTTTACTTAAGTAAAAGTAGCAATTCTGCAATGTAGAAGTACTCTGTCACAAGTAAAAGTCCGGAATTCAAAAATTACTTGAGTAAAAGTACAAAAGTATTGGTATCAAAATGTACTAAAAGTACCAAAAGTAAAAGTACTAAAATGTTTGAAAATAGCATATCTACAACGTGTCGCTTTAGCCCTATGTATAAAATAGGGCTAAAGTGGTTAAAGTATGTTTTATGATTTAATCATTTATATCTGCAAAGTAACTAGTAACTAAAGTTTTCAAACAATTGTAGTGGAGTAAAAGTACAATATTTGTCTTTGAGATGTAGTGGAAGCAAAAGTACTGAAAATTAGAAAAACTCCAGTAAAGTAAAAAATACATCAAAATTCTACTTAAGTACAGTAAGAGTAAATGTACTTAGTTACTTTACACCACTGCTTCTTCATGAGTATGAATCCTCTGGAGTCGGCCATACCAGCCCTGTGACACCAGACTGGGACCATTGTCAAATTCATACACAACATTGGCATGGACTGTAAACTTTTAAACTGATTTCTTTGGGAATTTTGTTTGTTTACCCAGAAAATAAATCACTTGATTATGATGGTGGTGTATGGGTTGGCGATTTATAACACACAACCATAGCAATAATAACGTAGATGACAGAATCAATAGGCCTAACTAGAATTCAAGTATCATCTGCTGTTGACAACACCAGTTGGGTGTTAGGTGGGTGTAGCTCTGTCCCTTTTGACACACGCAGGGATTAAAAGACCCTCGTTCTAGGCAACAACTAAAAAAATGTTTCTGATAATATTTTAGGTGAGAAAAATGTTATTTTAATTTTTTTGTTTAAAGTTTGTTATCTGAATTCAGAAGCTCCCATGCAGTAATATCAGTGGTGGAAAAAGTACACACATTTTTTACTTAAGCAAAAGTATCAATACTGCAATATATAAATACTCTGTTACAAGTAAAAGTCCGGAATTCAAAATGTACTTGAGTAAAAGTACAAAAGTATTGGTATCAAAATGTACTTAAAGTACCAAAAGTAGAAAGTACTCACTACGCAGAAAGACCCATTTCAAGTTTTCAAATGTATAAAAATCTTTTGAAAATAGCAGATCTACAAGGTCACAATGCGTCCTATCGCGACGCATTGTGAGCTTGTAGATCGGCTATTTCAAATGGCCAAAATGTATATAGGGTTGAAGTGGTTTTGTAATAATCACAATCTACAAAATAACTAGTAACTAAAGGTTTCAAATAAATGTAGGGTACAAATACCTCAAAATTGTACTTAAGTACAGTACTTAAGTAAATGTACTTAGTTACTTTCCACCACTGAGTAACATGCAGTAGTCATTCGTTGCACGCTGATGCTAAACAAGAACTGGACCTTGATTACGCAAATCATTGATTTTGTTGTTATCTTCCTTCTCTCTGTGGCGCAGATTGAATTTAGCTTAATCAGGTGATTCACTCACTTCCTGTAAACAAAAGAGATCTCTGACTTCCCCCATTGAAGGAATTGCTTGCAGACTGAAATATATAAAACAGGGAGACACCAGATATGTGTCAGTGAGCTGGTTCCTGTTGATGAAGCTTCATAGCCTGTCTTAATACTTCCTCTGTCTCTCCAGAACTACATCAGGATTTCAACATTGAAACCAGGTAAGATACTGAGACCCATGTCTATAATGCCTTGAACAGTACATAATAATATAATACATTATACTCATAATGCTTTATAACATTAATCATAACACATTATAAAAAATGTCATGTAGACTCAGAATGTAAAATATCATAATACTTTATAATTACTTGTCACTTACAGACTTGTTTCTTTTGGCCAGGATAATAGTGTATTATAATTGTCATAGCTACTGTATAATCCAATATAATAATTTCACAATGCATTATACTAATACATTGTTATAATGCCTTACAGTGTGACAGTCGGTGGCGTTCCTACATACATGGAGCAGGCGGAATACTGGGACCGGAACCTGCTGCTGGACCCGGCCTGGGAGAAGCAGCAGAGGAAGACGTTCACGGCGTGGTGCAACTCCCACCTGAGGAAGAATGGCACGCAGATTGAAAACATCGAGGAGGACTTCAGAGATGGTCTTAAACTCATGCTACTGTTGGAGGTGATATCGGGCGAACGGTTGCCCAAACCTGAGCGAGGCAAAATGAGGGTCCACAAGATCAGCAATGTCAACAAAGCCCTGGACTTCATCGCTAGCAAGGGAGTCAGACTGGTCTCCATCGGAGCAGAGGAAATCGTGGACGGCAAGGCTAAGATGACCCTTGGAATGATCTGGACCATCATCCTACGTTTTGCCATCCAGGACATCTCTGTAGGAGAGACCTCGGCCAAGGAGGGGCTGCTGTTGTGGTGCCAGAGAAAGACCGCTTCCTACAAGAATGTCAACATGCAGAACTTCCACATCAGCTGGAAGGATGGCCTTGCCTTCAACGCTCTGATCGACAGACACAGACCTGAGCTTATCGACTACGACAAGCTTAGAAAGGACGACCCGATGACCAATCTGAACAATGCCTTCGAAGTGGCCGAGACATACCTGGACATCCCCAAGATGTTGGATGCAGAAGACATCGTTGGCACGCTGAGGCCAGATGAGAAGGCCATTATGACCTATGTGTCCTGCTTCTATCATGCCTTCTCTGGCGCGCAGAAGGCCGAGACAGCGGCCAATCGCATCTGCAAAGTGCTTGCTGTCAACCAGGAGAATGAGCATCTGATGGAGGACTATGAGAAACTGGCCAGTGATCTGTTGGAGTGGATCCGTAGTACCATTCCCTGGCTGGAGAACCGGGCCCCAGAGAAGACCATGGCCGAGATGCAGCAGAAACTGGAGTACTTCAGAGATTACCGCTGTGTCCATAAGCCTCCCAAGGTCCAGGAGAAATGCCAGCTTGAGATCAACTTCAATACCCTGCAGACAAAACTTAGGCTCAGCAACAGGCCCGCTTTCATGCCTTCGGAAGGACGCATGGTGTCTGACATCAACGGTGCATGGCACAACCTGGCGGGAGCAGTGAAGGGCTGCGAGGAGTGGCTCCTGAACGAGATCCGACGCCTGGAGAGACTCGACCACCTGGCAGAGAAGTTCCGCCAGAAGGTGACCATCCACGAGTCATGGACCGACGGTAAGGACGCCATGCTCACCCAGAAGGACTATGAGACGGCGTCCTTGTCAGAGGTGAAGGCGTTGCTACGGAAACACAAGGCCTTTGAGAGTGACCTGGCCGCTCATCAGGACAGAGTGGAGCAGATTGCTGCCATCGCACAGGAACTGAATAAGTTGGACTACTATGACTCTCCCAGTGTGAACGTTCGCTGTCAGAAGATCTGTGGACAGTGGGACTCGCTGGGGTCTCTCACCCAGAGCCGCAGGGAGTCACTGGAGAGGACAGAGAAGCAGCTGGAGTCGATAGATGAGCTGTACCTGGAGTATGCCAAGAGGGCAGCGCCCTTCAACAACTTGATGGAAGGTGCCATGGAGGACCTGCAGGACATGTTCATCGTCCACAACATTGAGGAGATCCAGGGTCTGATCACTGTTCATGAGCAGTTCAAATCCACCCTGCCTGATCTCAACAGGGAGCGGGAAGCCATCCAGGCCATCCAGGCTGAAGTACAGAAGATTGCCCAGTACAACGGCATCAAGCTCTCGGGGACCAACCCCTACACCACCATCACACCTGAGAGCATCGACAACAAATGGGAGAAGGTGCAGCAGTTGGCGCCGCAGCGTGATCAGGCCCTACAGGAGGAGCTGTCCAAGCAGCAGTCCAACGACCATCTAAGACGCAAGTTCGCTACTCAGGCCAACATTGTCGGGCCCTGGATACAAACCAAGATGGAGGAGATTGGCAGGATATCCATCGAGATGAATGGGACCCTGGAGGACCAGCTGACCAACCTGAGGGAGTACGAGCAGAGCATCATCGACTACAAGCCCAACATCGACCAGCTGGAAGGAGACCACCAGCTGATACAGGAAGCTCTCATCTTCGACAACAAATACGCCGCCTACACCATGGCGTACCTGCGTGTGGGCTGGGATCAGCTGCTCACCACCATCGCCAGAACCATCAACGAGATTGAGAACCAGATCCTAACCCGCGACGCCAAGGGCATCAGCCAAGAGCAGCTGCATGAATACCGCGCCTCCTTCAACCACTTTGACAAGGACCACAGCGGGGCCCTGATGGCTGAAGAGTTCAAGGCCTGCCTGATCAGTCTGGGCTACAATGGCTACAATGTAGAGAAAGACAAACAGGGCGACCAGGAGATTGCTCGCATCATGGGCATTGTGGACCTAAACAACAGCGGGGCAGTGACCTTTCAGGCATTCATCCACTTCATGTCCAGAGAGACCACGGACACTGCTGACCAGGTCATCGCATCGTTCAAGATCCTGGCTGGAGATAAGAACTTCATCTTGCCGGAGGAATTGAGGAGGGAACTGCCTCCAGACCAGGCCGAGTACTGCATTGCCCGCATGGCCCCATACTCAGGGTCAGACACCATCGCCGGGGCACTCGACTACATGTCTTTCTCCACCGCCCTCTACGGAGAGAGTGACCTGTAGAGCAGAGGAGAGGAGGGCTGGAAGGATGAACAGATAGATAGGTGGATGGAGGAGAGGGAGGGAGGTAGAGAGGTCTGCTATGCTTAAGCTAATCTGATACTCATGCTATTTTTTGGTTTTGTTTATTTTATTATATAATGTTTTTCTCTTGCCAGTGGGTTGAGGTGTTTAAATGAGATTTAGTGATGCAAATAGTGGGGGGTGGGTTGGGGAGGGACTGTTAGATTCGATGTCTGCTGGTGAGTTTTGTGAATTAGAACCCAGAGAGTTATATGATATGGGGGGGGGGGGGCAGGCGTCATCAGCTGAGCAGACCAGAGATAAATAAGTACAAAATAAATATCACATGTACACATAAGTTTCATGTTGCTGGATAAGGTGTAGGCTTAGGGCAGGGGTTTGGGGGGTGGGGAAGGGTCTGGGAGGGGTTGTAGGGGGGTCTCTGCACTGTACATACTTATTTTTCCAGTACAACGAATGACACAGGCAGAGTCCCAGTTTAATTAAGTCCCGTGGAAATGTTTTGAATACTGTCATATGGAGTCAAGTGGTAACCATTTCGCTGAGGAGAGTGTACCCAAATGCCTTCGTCTGTGTAAATCACAACAGTTCACATTATAACTTTGACATCCATCAATATCTGACTCTTGTCATATATATTATACCCGGGTGGTCATAAGGTGCTTATTTAAATGGACAAACTATACATTTATATCGTAGTGAAGACAGTAGAGACAAAGTTAGTCAATGTATTAATATATCTGAAAGCACACGTCAAGGTTGGATTGGTTGAATGAAGGTTCTTGCGCTTCCTGTACTGAGAGGTTACCATAGTACTAACTGATGATTGGCAAATTGTAAAAGAATAAAAAATGTCTGATGGCTACAGCCCTGTCCCTCTCCATCTTTCTCTCCTTACCTCTCCCTCTTGCTTGCTCTCCCCTCTTCATCACTCAAAATGTAAGAGTCTAAAACAATCATTCTCTGCCTCATGCAGAATTTACAAGGACATCTGAGGAGGAGACGGGGAGAGTCTTCATGAACATTCCTTTAGGCTGTTTAATTAATTGATTAAAACAAGCAAAAGTGTCGTTTACAAATCTATGCAATCATTTATCCAATATCACAGAGTTGTGGGAATAGCGGTGGGAAATGATCGCTTGAATCAATTTAAAAAAAAAAAATGTACCGCTGACAAAAGTGTCTAAAATTAAACAAGCTTGTACTGTAGTTTCTTCCTGCGCGTTGAGAGAGAAATTAACTCTGGAATTGTGATTTTCTTTATTTTTTTGTACACTTTAATATCAAAATGTATCTGCTGTAGCCTGTACTGGAAACTGCAACGCCTTCTGTCTAATGATACGTGAGTTTTACAAGCACACAAAGTTTCCTTACAAAAAAAATAATAATAATAATAATGCCTTATAGTGTGATTATATGTCACTATAATGGTCATTGGGTGTTTTAAGTAAAGTAAAGAAACAGTAAATATATGCACCAAAGATATACCTTTGGTATATATGCGACTTTTGGTACTTTAAGTATATTTTAATGCCAATACTTTTGTACTTTTACTCAAGTAACATTTTTAACACAGGCCTTTTACTTGCAACAGAGTGGCTCTCATTTATCAACGCAGCGTATAAACCGGCGTATATTTTTCCATATATTCGGCCGTACACCAACGTCGAAGTCACATTTATCAAAGGATCCTATACAGCCGATCCTAGCGTACATCAGGTCGGAGCTTTGATAAATCTCACGTCTGAAAACGAGCGTCATTTAAATAACACGCCCTTAAATATTCTCAAAACGCCCCGATTTTACGACATGAAGAAGAACCAGAATACGACCAAAGACATGAAACGCCAATAAGAAAGAGTTTACCCCGATCGCCTCGCCACACACGCACACGCCCCTCTCTCTCCCTCTCTCTCTCACTCACACACACACGCCCGCCCAGCTGTGTTTCTCATGTAATCCGTGCCGTAGCGGTACAACGTAGGCTTGTAGCCTACATGAATGACATATTATGATACCAATCACATCGCCATGAATGGAATACGTTTGTATATTAATGTATTTAACCCATACCCACTAAAATAAAGCCATCATGTAGGCTATTCCCATTTCCCAGTGAGACTCGGACCGTCGGGCGGGCGGTGTCCCGTCCCGCTCCGCATTAAGAGAATATTAATGAATGAAGGCTGGTGTGTGTTGGACCATGGGTTAAATGTCTGATCTCCCGGTGGCCATGAAAATATAACAGCAGCGCGTTGCACCAGTCTAAACTCCCAAGAGTGCCCTCGCAGAAGCGCTGTATATTTTGAAAATAGCAGATCTACAAGCTCACAACGCGTCGTGTGATGCGACGCTGGCTTGTGAGCTTGTATATCTGCTATTTTCAATGTAGCCAGATCTACAATCTTATCTGAATGACTGTTAAAGTAAAAGCAGTTTGTTTAAATTACTTTATAAAATGTTATATTTTCACAGGGATTATGTATTAGTGTAGATATACATTTAAGAGTGGATTATGTGTCTAGACGCCTGTCAGACAGTCAGACAATGCTGCTCTGCAGGTCTAGAATGGAATAAACGGGCGCAGCTAAAGTCAACAACTGGTCCCGTCCAGATGTGAGATTTCAGCGTACCGTAGGATGAAGCCCACGTCAGGATATATTGATAAATGCCGAAAGGTACAGTGATCTCGCCGTACGCCCATTATTTGGGCTGCACCGCGTTGATAAATGAGGGCCAGTATGTTTATATTGTGGTATCGCTACTTTTACTTAAGTAGAATATCTTGAGTACTTCTTCCACCACTGCATACCACCAGAACCTATCGTAGCCTATGATATGTTGAGAAAAACTATTATCTCCATATTTCAACTTTTCATATATTTTTCATAGAAGTACAAAAAGTAGTGAAAGTAGGAGATCTACAAGCTCACAACTTGTTGCGATGCGTTGTGAGCTCGGCTATTTTTGGCTAACGTTCCCCCTATATGAATGCTGGGGTTCTCGTGGTTAGAGGATTTGTTGACAAAATTATTATTAAATTAATCGGTGAAAGATTAACAGAATTATCGCTAAGAAAATGATCAATAGTTGCCAAGTGACTTTGAGTATTTAGAAAAGGCCAATATAAATTGCATGTAATATTACTATTTTTATTATTATTGCTTGATCATTATTATTATTATCATTATTGTCTCCACCAGGCCGAAAGGCTGGTGAGAGTATGTTTTGCACCCTGTCCTTCCGTCCGTCTGTCGCCCCCTCCGTCTGTGAACAGCTAATCTCCGGCACCGCTGGCTTGATCGCAGCGAAAATGTGCACACATTCCATCCTGATTGGCTAAAAATGGCTTCCAAAGTTTGCAGGAGTGCTCCGTTTTCAACAAAATGCCTCAAATCATGAACACAGAATGCAATTTCTGTGACATTTTGCACGGACATTCCCACTGTGCAGAGGAAGAAATGACACTTGAATTTTTTTAAATCAGCCTCATGGTATTTTTACCTATAACTGCACCGATCTGTGTAACACTTTGTGTGTGCACTCCAGGCCTAGACTAGAGGTCAAGGACAAACCTTTGCCCTGCAGTTTTCAAATCTGCCTCATTACTCCTTCCGATTTGATCCAATTTTCACGCAAATCGGTACACATGATCGGATAGGTTAAAAAAATGACATGCACAAAAGGATATTGCTGACAGTAGTTATACACAACAATTTAACATCAAAAGGCCTTCCTAAATAAAAAGTTTTTAGGCCTAGACTCCAGGGTCTGTGGTGGTCTTAAATGGCTTGGAAGGCTGTTCCACAGGTGCGGTGCTGCCGGGCAGAAGGCCTGGTCCCCCATGGTGCGGAGCTTGGTACTGGATAGTATCAGCTGAGCTATTAGTATAAATAGTATTTAAGTAGAGTACTTGAGTAATTGTACTTAGTTACTTTACTTTACACCCTAAGAGCAAAAGTTCTTTGTCTTCTTCATGAGTGTTAATCCTCTGGAGTTGGCCATACCAGTCCTGATGAAAAAGGAATTTTGTCTGATTACCCAGAGAATAAATCACTTGATTATGATGGTGGTATATGGGTTGGCGATTTGTAACAGACAGCCATAGAAATAATAACCTAGATGACAGAATCAATAGGCCTAACTAGAATTCAAGTATCATCTGCTGTTGACAACACCAGTTGGGCGTTAGGTGGGTGTAGCTCTGTCCCTTTTGACACATGCAGGGATTAAAAGACCCTCGTTCTAGGCAACAACTAAAAAGGTGTTTCTGATGTTGCCAGATGGCTTGGATAATGAGGTTCATAAAGCTTGCACCTCATATTCTGGCATTTCCGCTAGCTGAATTGTTTAATTTATCCTTATCCACAGGTGAAGTTCCATTAACTTGGAAATGTGCCAGAGTCAATCCATTACATAAAGGTGGTGATCCTCATGATCTTAACAATTACAAACCATTTCCATTATAAATAGTATAGTAAATGTTTAACCAATTATCCAAACATCTCAATGATTCTCACCTCCTATCTCCATTCCAATCTGGCTTCAGACCCAACTTTTCTACGACCACTACACTTCTGAAATTCACAAACAATCTGTTCTCTTCATTTAGTGACAGTATGCTTACGGGTGCAACATTTATAGATCTTGCTAAAGCTTTTGACATGGTTGATCACTATCTCCTCCTTGGACAAACTGTATGCTATTGGTCTTTCAAGACAATCTCTATTATGGTTCAACTCATATCTCCACCACAGACACCAGTGTGTCTCCTATCATGGAACTCAGTCAGACTTTGTGATTATGGACAAAGGCGTACCCCAAGGCTCGTCCCTGGGGCCGCTACTGTTTTCCATTTTTATTAACGACCTGCCTACAATCTGCTCTAACAGTCATATCCAATTATATGCTGATGACACAGTCCTATACTTCCCTCACTCAAATATCTCACAAATCCAGTGCACATTACAAGCTGACTTCGATTCTGTTCAGAGATGGTTTCATCTCAACAAACTGTTGCTGAACAGAAAAAAAGTCTCTGTCAGTATTATCTTTTCTACAAGACCAAATTCCCTGTCCTTATCTCTTAACTTTTCAGATGGAACACCATTGGAGATAGTTGAGTTCAAATATCTGGGCCTCTGGCTCGATTCTCAGCTCTCACATATAAACTCAGTTGTACAGAAAATAAATTTCAGCCTGAAAATACTCCATTAACTGTCTCACCCTTCAGATTAGAAAAAGAGTAATTTCACAGCTACTATTATCAATATTAAACTATGCAGATATTATATATCAGAATACCTCAGAAACAAACCTCTACCCTCTTAATGTAATTTACAATAGTCTTTGTAGATTTATCTTGAGGTGTCCTTATTGAACCCACCACTGTGTTATGTACGAGTCGCTTAATTGGTTAACACCCACATCTAGAAGACACTCTCACTGGCTGCTATTTGTTTTTAAATGCATACACTTTAACTATCCTCACTATCTATATATATACAATTTGAATCCTGCGCCATGTCGGTTGTCTGTAACGTTGTATGTAGCCAGTGTGACGTAATATGACATCACGGTCGTGACATCACGATGAGACACGCCAGTGTGACGTAATCTCACGACAGCATGACATCACATCCTACCTATAAATAGGTAGGATGCACCAGTTCGACGGCTTCCATCCTCAACACAACCCACGCCGACGACCCTTTACACAAATAAACTGCTAACTTCATCTCCTGCGATTTCAACTATCTTTTCACATTGTACACCACTGCACACTCCCCACAGGTCTGCCATACCAGGTCTGAGTAATCACAAAGTGGGTTTTGGTCATTGGAGAGGTGATGCACGTCACCTCTTTCTGAAGTGGGTACTTTCAAAGCCTGCCGTGGATTTAGGAGAGCACAAAACTCTCTCTCACACTGTGAGGTGCCTGTAAGGTGGCACTGCAAAGTGAACGACGCGTCACGCTAGACGTTCGGGCCGCGTAGCGGCCCGAACTTCTAGTTTAAAACAATAGCTACGTCCCTACAGCTCACCATACAGCCTAAGACATACAGAGTACCCTTACTTCATCAACCCCACCAGAATCAGTAAAGAAGTTGGTTGACGTGCTTTTAAATATAAAGCCCCATCCGATTGGAACGATCTCCCCAGTTCCATTAGATCTATTAACTCCTTTAATATTTTCAAAGCATCCATTTTTACTCATCTGCAAACAACCTGCTCTTGCTTCTAATTGGCTTCTGATTGTTTTCTGTCTTTTACAATCTGTCCTGTGAATTATGAGCAGTGTTGGAAAAGTTACTAAAACATAGTAATATATTACTTATTACATATCACTCGTTTAAAAAGTAATATAATTACTTACTTATTACTCCCTGCCAAAAGTAATTAGTTACTTATTACTTTAGTTACTTTTTTTCTCTCCCCCAGTAATTGCATCCTTTCTCCCCAAAAGTCTGACTTTGCATTTTCAACATTAGCAGTTGTTTTTTTCTCTTTTCTGCAGCCTATATTGTAAAATCCTCATTGTTGATTTAACTCTGAAAAGTGTTCTGTACACATGACGGGTCCATTTGGTTCCATTTGTACACTCACATGAATTATATTAACACTAAGACCTTTACTGTGTATGAATTCATAACTTACAGACTAAATGAAAACCATTTGACCATATGAATTGAATACTAAGGACCTCAATAGAAACAAGACCGCAAGGACTTTTTTGGAAATATTTTAAATGTATTTAATGTATTTTTTGCTTGATAAAATATTCAAATTCAAACTGATAATGACTCATCATGAGACACAGTCTTTGAACAACTTCTGTTGTTTATTAAAGCTCCAAGCAGTGCTAGGCCAATAAGGCTACATGTGCCAGTGCATTTCAATTTCCATAAATATAGAAAAACTAACATTTCTATATGACTGACTGGCCATCAAAACTGAAAGCATCAAGAGGACTCAGTCAGGACACAAAACACATTCAAACTGAAAATAATCAAATCAAAAGTGTGTGCATACAGGAGCAACCAGTTAAACAACTAAACCTCTTCATAAACTGCTATATTTATTTGTAAACAAAATGTATTCTAATAAAATACAAAAATAAAAAGGCTCCCATAGCAACACATATCATCGTGGGTTTCTGACAGAATGTAGCAAATGCAAGTAAAAAAAAAAATCAATCGTTCTGTATGACTGCTGAAATATCAAAGAAAGTCAAAAGAGTGCGAACAGCCTACAGCTAGGCCTATGTACTAGGCCTACAGTTAAGTGGGCATTGGACAATATGTTGGTGGACCCACTTACAGCCAGCCTCTCAAAAACCTTTTATCTGACAGCATCCAGTTAAACAACAAAACCTCTTCATAAAGTGCTTAATTTCTTTGTAAACAAAATTAATTCTAATAAAAAATAAAAAGGCTCCCATAGCAACGCATATCATCGTGGTTCGTGGGTGTAGTAAATGTAAACTTCAAAACAATCATTCTGACTGACTGATATTTAGTGCATCATTCAGGACACAAAACAACATATCAGGAAAAGAAATCAAAAGTGTGTTCCACTTGACCACTTCGTAGCAGCCTACAGCTAGGCCTGTGTTCTGTTAAGTGTGCAACGTTTCCGTATCCGCTCTAGACCGGATCGGCAGCCTGCATAGCAACTCGATCCCAACCAGTCTACCATTATATCAATGGACCAAAAACAACACAGGATCAAATAAACACACTCAAACCCAGGTCCCAGAGTACCACCAAGGCTCGTGAAAAAAGAGTAATAAATTACTTTTGGAAAAAAGTAAAGGTAATATTATTACTCAAAACGTGAAAGTAATTAGTTACTTTACTAGTTACTGGAAAAAAAGTAATAATATTACTTTAAGTTACATATTACTTGTTACTTTCGAACCCTCGTAATTTTATGAGGTATATACTTCAATCTCATCTCCAAGATGCATGTGCATGTTTGTATTATGTGTATTTGCATGGGCATGTCATTGCATGTTACCACATGTGCATGTATGCAATGTCTGTATAGCTGCTACTCCTGTTTTTGCTCATTTACCTTTACATCGGTACATCATTAATGCATGAAGTCTTGTTATTTTGTGGGTGTTCAGGTGGGGTGGGAGCGGCCAGTTTCAGGAGAGCTTATGTTTTTGTGTTGTTTTGCTTTGTCAAGTTTGTTTTGTCCTGTTTATGTACAGTATGCATGGATGTTGAATTGAGCCCATTGAAGGGCTTGATTAGGCCCATTGAAGGGCTTAATCAAGTGATTCACTCACTTCATGCAAACAATAGATCTCTGACTTCCCCATTTAAAGGAATTGCAGACTGAAATATATAAAATGACAGGGAGACACCAGAGATGTGTCAGTGAGCTGGTTCCTGTTGATGAAGCTTCATAGCCTGTCTTTATACTTCCTCTGTCTCTACAGAACTACATCAGGATTTCAACATTGAAACCAGGTAAGATACTGAGAGTGAGACCCATGTATATAATGCCTTAAACAGTACAAAATAATATAATACATTATAATCTACTCATAACATTGTAAGAGGACTCATAAATACTCATAATGCTTCATAACAATAATCATAACACATTATAAAGAATGTCATGTAGACTTAGAATTTAAAATATCGTAATACTTTATAATTACTTGTCACTTACAGGCTTGTTTCTTTTGGCCAGGATAATAGTGTATTATAATTATCATAGCTATAAGAATCCATTATAATAATGTCACAATGCATTATACTAATACATTGTTATATACCTTATAGTGTGATTATATGTCACTATAATGGTCATTGGGTGTTTTAAGTAAAGTAAAGAAACATTAAATATATGCACAAAAGGTGCGATGCGACGCGTTGTGAGCTTGTAGATCGTCTATTTTCAAACATTTTAGTACTTTTACTTTTGGTACTTTAGGTACATTTTGACACCTAATACTTTTGTAGTTTTACTCTAGTAAATTTTGAATTCCGGGCTTTTACTTGTAACACAGTATTTCTACATTGCCGTATAGATATTTTTACTTAAGTAAAACATTTGAGTGATTTTTCCACCACTGCATGTCCTGCAATAGTTGTCAAATCGTGCACCACATTGATGTTGTATGTCAAGGCTAACATAAATACAATTGCCCATGAGCTAAATAAGACAAATCATTATTAGGAAAAGGGTGAAGAGGCCGCTCTGTTAACAATGTTTTATTTGATGGTTTGACATTGTGTTGATAATGTAAACCTTTAAGACGTGCTTTCTCTTAGAGGACAACTCCCCTGCTTACAGTATAGAGACTATTACAACTCATTTGATTTTGTGATGAAAACGGCTGCCATACATTGTTTAACAGTGCCTCTCTCTCTCTCTCTCTCTCTCTCTCTCTCTCTCTCTCTCTCTCTCTCTCTCTCTCTCTCTCTCTCTCTCTCTCTCTCTCTCTCTCTCTCTCTCTCTCTCTCTCTCTCTCTCTCTCTCTCTCTCTCTCTCTCTCTCTCTCTCTCTCTCTCTCTCTCTCAGAGTAACACAAACTTCAAGGCAGACATGAGTTCAAAAGGTACAGTATGTGCTCTCTCTCTCTCACACACACAGACACACACACGCGCGCGCGCACACACACACGCACACGCACACACCCTCTGATATAATACAATATATTAGACAATGTTTTTTTTTAAACCTCTAATATGTATCATCCATAACCATATAATTTTAATCCACCAGCTCTCAAGACGAATGAAGAAGATTTTCGTATCGTGATGGTTGGAAAGTCCGGAGCAGGAAAGAGTGCCACTGGAAACACCATCCTGGGTCGTGAGGCATTTAAATCTGAATCTCTGACAATGGACTGTCAGAAGGCCAGAGGTCTAGTGGATGGTAGAAACATCTCTGTTGTTGACACACCAGGATTCTTTGACACCAGATTCAGAGATGATAAAGTTATGAATGATATCAAACAGTGTATTTGTTTTTCTGCTCCTGGTCCCCATGTGTTCCTGATTGTGATCAAACTGGGAAGATTTACAGTAGAGGCTCAGAAATGTGTGGAAATGATTCAGATGGCATTTGGTGACACGTCGAACAAATACACCATGATTCTCCTCACTGGTGGTGACCTGCTCAATGGTTATCCAGTTGAAGACTTTTTGAAAAAGAGTACAAAATTTCAAGAAATAATCAGCAAATATGACGGTCGCTATCATGTCTTCAACAACGAAACCGAGGATCCCTCTCAGGTCACTGAGCTGCTGGTGAAAATCGAGTCGATGGTGGAGGTTAATGGAAGAAGCCACTACACCACTGAGATGTTCCAAGAAGCAGAGATAGAGCAGCAAAGGATTCTTGAAGAGGATGAACTGAACAGACTTGAAGAAAATGAAAGAGAGGTTCTGATACAAACAGAGACACAGCTGAAAACAGATGTGCTAGAATCAGGAATTGAAGCTGAAAGAGTCTCCTTCCTTTCAAAATATGGGATATGGGCCCTAGCGAGAGCTGCAAATAGGGTTGCAGCGAAAGTTGTTGATGTTGTTGTAGTGAAACCTACAGTTTTCTTTTTTTTGACATTTTTATTGGAGGATAAACCCCTTGAGATGCATCATCTCGTCTTCCAGGGGGTCCTCAGGGGAACAATGACAAAAAACAATTACATAACATTCAACAACAACGAAACATACACATGAGGGCTCTCACACCATCCCAGACCATTCTACATCTGTTACACATGTCATCTAAAAAACTGAAAATAAATAAATGAGAAAATAAAAAATAGTCTAAATACAATCAATTATAAAAAACAAAAATCAAAAACAAGAACAGTTATATTTGAGCGAATCAAGCAAAGACATTGATAGAGTTATTCTTGTTGATAATAATGTGTCTAGTGTCATAACCGGCTTAAAATGTCATCTCAAAAACATGCTACAGCCTTTTTTTTTTGTTGCTATCTGTCGGCTCCTCGAGTTATGTCAATATTTCTAGTTAAGGAAGAACTGTTTTCAGAACAATACATCTCGGTGTTCTCCCAATACAATAACAATTCTGTCAGTGCCACTGAGTGACCACTGACCTGGGTCAACCCGGTCAAAAGCCGTGTTGACCCAGACACTTTGGCACAGGTCACCTTCATCATTACCATCTACCATCATCGTCCCCATCTGACGACGACGTATCATCATCACTCTCATCCAATCCAAGGAGTCCACCTTCGCCCGGAAACTCATCTATGTCACATCTTATGATGTCATTGTTTATGTTACCAAACTGATAACGGGTCCTGTAAAACCCAGTGCTTTTATTGCTCTCATGGTGAGAGAGGTTCGATGATGCGTGCCACCTGTCATTCTGTAAACCTTCCCATTCTCTCTCATGTCTGACTAAAATACAATAATTCATCATACCCAATGGCTGCCTGTCTCCGTCTGCTTTCCTTGCCTTTCTGAAAGTTAGCGGTACTTTATATGGGTGATAAGGAAAAACAGCTCCATCAACTTAAGTAAAATATCTTGAGTACTTCTTCCACCACTGCATACCACCAGAAATAAGACATGACCCAGATATCAGGTTCTCATGGAAATGTTATGTCATCTTTTAAATCAGTCCAGAAAACCTATACAGTAGCCTATGATATGTTGAGAAATCTCCATATTTCAACTTTTCATATCATTTTCATAGAAGTGTCGCACAAAAGTAGTAAAAGTATAGCAGATCTACAAGCTCACAACTTGTTGCGATGCGTTGTGAGCTCGGCTATTTTTGGCTAACGTTCCCCCTCAGAATATGAATGCTGGGGTTCTCGTGGTTAAAGGATTTGTTGACCAATTATTATTCAATTAATCGCTGAAAAATTAACAGAATTATCGCTAAGAAAATGATCAATAGTTGCATGCCAAGCGACTTTGAGTATTTAGTACATTTTTCACTTGGGCCTGTCATAGCGCCACCAGGCGGCCGCTTTTTGCAAAACACATTTTTGACAGTACTCCTACAGAGTTTGTCCAAACATCACACAAATTGGTACACAGTATAGTAGGGTCATCTGTGGCACTTCTGTGACCGTGGAGAGCAAAGGTCCGTTTCTCAATGGATTTGTCATATAGGAGGGTTATTAAACAAATTTAGCCGGGGTGTATCTTTAAAAGGGGCGGGGAACATTTGTGAGAGACCAAAATCCAAAATGGCTGCCGTGAAAATGAACTATTTAATGGTTTGACCTACAATGATGCACAATACATGGTTTCAGAGCTTATTTTGGTCAAGGAATACATATTTGGTGTTTATATAATGATGTGACCTATTGTTGACCTTCAAATGCAAGATGGCTGCCAATTATGAGCTGCAAAAATCGTCACAGAGCCCTCTTATTAGGCTCTAATGAAAGTGCTGCTCATGATGAGTTGAATAATATACAGTATAAGTACACAGGAGTAATCTCTGAGGTCAATAAAGTCCACTTCGTGGCCCTCACATCTAGGCCCGATCCTAAGTTGCTCCAGACAGCACTGGCCTAGTCACTCTGCACACACGTCATGCGAAGTCCGGCCCCTCTGGCCTCTCCTCTCCTCCCTCCCCGCTTTGCTTTGCGGCCCTAACCATAGACATATAAAGGTAGACGCCTCCTTCGGTTCTGAAGCGTTCGTATCTCGGGCGCGCACCAGCTTCCCCCCTCAGTCGCGTGCGTCACAGAAGGGGACGTTCGGTAGGCCAATCAGAGGCCTACTGAACGTCACAGAAGGGGACGTTCGGTTAGGCTACTGAACGTCCCCTTCTGTGACGCACCCGACTGAGGGCGGAAGCACAAAGGTATTGCGATACCAGTCGCTCCAATGAACTGCAGAGGCCAATGAGGTATCTAGGTTTCTATATCTATGGCCCTAACCTCTAGTCTCAACCTCCCAACCTCGGTCATGTGATAAAGAGGTCAGACTTCCTGTATCTGGTTGCTATGGCAACCTGCCAGATCAGGCTGAGGGTCTGATAGCAAGATAGATAGCAAATCAGAGAATCAATCAAGCCAAGATAGTCTGATCATTGATCGAGGTGGGGTACGATGCCTAAATCATAGCCATAGCTCTGATCAACAGTCTGTGGCGGGTCTTGGAGGCATGTGGAGTGATCCTGTGCTTGCGAATCCCGGACGAACTTTCTGAGCTCTTGTCAATTCTAGTAGTATATATCTCTGCTGTCCGGCCAGAACCAGCTAACTCCAAAATGGTAATTGTTCAGGAAATGAAAAACAAAATATATTTTTTTCAGAAAATGAAGAAAACCTTATATTTGTAAAACAAAGCAATACTGCCTCATCAAACTTTGTATTGTGACTTTATATATTATCAGATACTTGCATGTGTCATTATATTATCACCACTTTACCCAAATCCAGCTCAAGTGGAGTTAGGAGGTTTTGTCCATCATTGAGTGGAGTTAGGAGGTTTTGTCCATCATTGATGGACACCGACGATATATAAGATGTTTGTGTGTAAACAGTTACTGATGCAGTTTCACTTTAAATAGTGTAGGCTACTGAGAATATGGTGTCCAGTTCATCCCATCACATTTTCATAATGAACCAAAAATAAATTAGCACTATAGCCTAACATAACATAGTATTCTGTATGCAAAGCTAGAAAGGTTTGCTTGAGGTGAATTTAAAGGTCAACTCATTTGTCACCCTTATTTTGTAGTATTGCTCCCAGTGTTTCCTGTCTGCCTACTTACTTTTACCTGCCTTGTCTAACCAGTCTTGTGATTGTGTCAGTGTTTCCACCTGTGTCCTCTTAGTCCCCCAGCCTATCCTAGTGTTGATTGTCTGTTGAGTTCACCTGTGTCCTGTTAATCCCTGTCTATAGGGCAATACCACTCATTTTCAAAGTTGAACTATGTCTTTAATACACCTTAGAGCTGTAGTGTGGAAATAAGAAACCCCCCTCCCCCCTTCTATGTTGCCTAGAACTGGATAATTGATTGAGATCATGTGATCAGTGACATACGCAAGGTGTACTTTTGGCCTCAGCCAGAAGTACACAGGATCACATGGCCGGCCTCAGCCATGTGATCAGTGACATACGCAAGGTGTACTTTTGGACTCAGCAAGAAGTACACATGATCACCTCAGCCATGTGATCATGGCCTCAACCATGTGATCAGTGACATACGCAAGGTGTTTTGGCCTCAGCTAAAAGTACAACTTGCGTGTCACTGATCACATGACCTCAATCAATTATCCAGTTCTAGGCAACATAGAAGGGGGGGGGGGGGTTCTAATTCCACACAACAGCTCTAAGGTGTATTGAAGACATAGTTCAATGTTGAAAATGAGTGGTATTCCCCTTTAAGCCCTGTGTTTGCACTGTGTTCTTGTTGGTCTGTAGACCTTTGTCATGTGAGGTTGTTAGTCCTTGTTCTTTCTGCTCAAGAATCGTGGACAGTAGATTTTGGATAAGAACCTCTCTCCTCTCTTGGTCTCTCACAAATTTTCCCTGCCCCTTTTAAAAATACACCCCGGCTAAATTTGTTTAACAACCCTCCTAGATGACACATCCATTGAGAAACGGACCTTTGCTCTCCACGGTCACGGAAGTGCCACAGGTGACCCTACTCTATAGTCATTAAACAAAACAGGTCTTTCAGATTTTTCACATTCCATCCCGATTGGCTAAAAATGGCTTCCAAAGTTTGCAGGAGTGCTCCCGTTTTGAACAAGATGTCTCAAATCATGAACACAGCATGCAATTTCCGTGAAATTTTGCACGGACATTCCCACTGTTCCTCATGGTGGGGCTACAACAGGCCGATTCGTGTTTTTACCTATAACTGCACCGATCTGTGTAAAACTTTGTATGTGCACTCCCTAGAGCAGTGTTTGTCAGTGGTGTAAAGTAACTAAGTACATTTACTCAAGTACTGTACTTAGGTAAAATTTTTACATATTACTATAGGCTACTTTTACTTCTACTCCACGACATCTCAGAGGCAAATATTGTACCTTTACTACACCACTTAGTACTCCGTTACAATTATTTAAAAACTTTAGTTACTAATTACTTTGTAGATTTTGATTATTATTACAAAACATACATTAACCACTTCAGTCCTATATACATTTTGGCCATTTGAAAATAGCCGATCTACAAGCTCACAATGTGTCGCATCAATTCTGCCATTTTCAAAAGACTTTTATACATTTTTAAACTATACTATACTTTTACTTTTGGTACTTTAAGTACATTTTGATAACAATACTTTTGGACTTTTACTGAAGTACATTTTGAATTACTGACTTTTACTTGTAACAGAGTATTTCTACATCGCAGTATTAATACTTAAGTAGAGTACTTACTTAATAAAGTAAATGTACTTAGTTTACATTCCACCACTGAGTAATATATGCAGTAGTCTTTTGTTGCACACAGATGCTAAGCAAGCACTGGACCTTGATTACGTCAATCGTTGATTGTGCTGTTATCTTCCTTCTCTCTGTGGCGCAGATTGAACTTAGCTTAATCAAGTGATTCACTCACTTCATGTAAACAATAGAGACCTATAAACCAGCCAGAACACCACTGCGCCCACAGTATGAAAAAATGCTTACGGCTCCAGGAAACCCCAAAAAAGTTAGAACAGGAGGCAGAGCATTTAAGTTTCAGGCACCACAGCTGTGGAACCTTCTCCCAGTCTCAGTCCGCGAAGCAGACACACTCTGTATATTTAAGACTAGACTAAAAACCTTTCTCTATGATAAAGCCTATAGCCGAAGTGTATAGACTCAGTCACCCTATAGTTATCCTCTCTCCCCTCCCCTCTTCTCTACATGTAAAGTGCCTTGAGACAACTTGTTGTGATTTGACACTTTAATAAAATTGAATTGAATTGAATCTCTGACTTCCCCCATTGAAGGGCTTAATCAAGTGATTCACTCACTTCATGTGAACAATAGATCTGACTTCCCCCATTAAAGGAATTGCAGACTGAAATATATAAAATGACAGGGAGACACCAGATATGTGTCAGTGAGCTGGTTCCTGTTGATGAAGCTTCATAGCCTGTCTTTATACTTCCTCTGTCTCTCCAGAACTCAGGATTTCAACACTGAAACCAGGTAAGATACTGAGACCCATGTCTATAATGCCTTGAACAGTACATAATAATATAATATATTATAATCTGCTCATAACATTGTAAGAGGACTCATAAATACTCATAATGCTTTATAACAATAATCATAACACAATAAAAGAAATGTCATGTAGACTTAGAATTTGAAATATCATAACACTTTATAATCACTTGTCACTTACAGGCTTGTTTCTTTTGGCCAGGATAATAGTGTATTATAATTGTCATAGCTATAATCCATTATAATAATTTCACAATGCATCATACTAATACATTTTTATAATGCCTTATAGTGTGATTATATGTCACTGTAATGGTCATTGGGTGTTTTAAGTAAAGTAAAGAAACATTAAATATATGCACCAAAGGTGCGATGCGACGCCTTGTGAGCTTGTAGATCGTCTATTTTCAAACATTTTTAGTACTTTTACTTTTGGTACTTTAAGTATATTCTGATGCCAATACTTTTGTACTTTTACTCAAGTCAAATTTGGAACACAGGCCTTTTACTTGTAACAGAGTATGTTTGTATTGTGGTATTGCTATTTTTACTAAGTAAAATATCTGAGTACTTCTTCTACCACTGCCAAGCAGGTGGTGCTGCCTCAGTGAAACCTAAATGTGAGACTACTGTAGTTACAAAAAATGTTTCATTACTCACTAACTTACTTATTATACTTATATCCACTGATAGATTCTCCCTGCATTCAAAACACAGTTAAAGAACCACCAAAACAATCAGGAGGATAGTCTCATCATCAGGTCTCCTTTTCTTGTCTACAGGTGAGTGAGGAAATCTCAGTCAAGTTACGCATACCCACTCTATCAATACTTGTCCTCAGTCGTGTAAAGTAACTAAGTACATTTACTCAAAGTACTGTACTTAAGTACAATTCTGAGATACTTTTACTTTACTGGAGTATTTCCAGTTGTCTATACTTTTACTTCTACTCCACTACATCTCAGAGGCAAATATTGTACTTTTACTCCACTACGATTTTTTTCAAACTTTAGTTACTAGTTACTTCGCAGATATAAATTATTACATTATAAAACATACATTAAGCACTTTTAGCCCCATTTTATATCTAGGCTATTTGAAAATAGCCGATCTATACAAGCACAGAACGTGTCGTATCGCGATGCGTTGTGAGCTTGTAGATCTGCTATTTTCAAACATTTTGGTACTTTAAGTACATGTAGATAGCAATGCTTTTGTAGTTTTACTCAAGTAAATTTTGAATTCCGGACTTTTACTTGTAAGGGCGCGGTCCCACCGCACCACTATTTTACTGCCAATGCTTTGTCAATGCAAATGCGTGGATTGTTGGTCTTGCAGATGTTTTCCAAGAATCCACACATTTGCATTGACAAAGCATTGGCAGATTCCACCCCAGAGGTAGAATAAAAGTGGGGCTGTGCCCTAACAGAGTATTTCTACATTGCCGTATTGATACTTTTACTTAAGTAAAAGATTTGAGTGCTTTTTCCACCACTGCATGTGCTGCAATAGTTGTCAAATCGTGCACCACATTGATGTTGTATGTCAAAGCTAACATAAATACAATTGCCCATGAGCTAAATAAGACAAATCGTTATTAGGAAATGGGTGAAGAGGCCTGTTAATGATGTTTTATTTGATGGTTTGACATTGTGTTGATAATGTAAACCTTTAAGACGTGCTTTCTCTTAGAGTACAGCCCCCCTGCTTACAGTATAGAGACTATAAGAACTAATTTGATTTTGTGATGAAAAATGGTCGCTATACATTGTGTTTAACATCATCTGTCTTATACAGTATGCAAATCTGTCATCTGTTATAATGATATCAACCTCTCTCTCACCCCCACACACACACACAGTAACACAAACTTCAAGGCAGACATGAGTTCAAAAGGTACAGTATGTGCTCACACACACACACACACACACACACACACACACACACACACACACACACACACACACACACACACACACACACACACACACACACACACACACACACACACACACACACACACACACACACACACACACACACACACACACTCTGATATGATATAATACAATAGACAATGTTTTTTAGGAAACCTCTAATATGTATCATCCATAACCATATCATTTGAATCCACCAGCTCTCAAGACGAACGATAACGAATTTCGTATCGTGATGGTTGGGAAGTCCGGAACAGGAAAGAGTGCCACTGGAAACACCATCCTGGGTCGTGAGGCATTTAAATCAGAATTTGCATTTGAATCCGAATCTCTGACAATGGACTGTCAGGAGGCCAGAGGTCTAGTGGATGGTAGAAACATCTCTGTTGTTGACACACATGGGATCTTTGACACCAGATTTAGAGATGATAAAGTTATGAATGATATCAAACAGTGTATGTGTTGTGCTGCTCCTGGTGCCCATGTGTTCCTGATTGTGATCAAACTGGGAAGATTTACAGTAGGGGATCAAAAATGTGTGGAAATGATTCAGAGTGCATTTGGTGACACGTCGAACAGATACACCATGATTCTCCTCACTGGTGGTGACCTGCTCAATGGTTATCCAGTTGAAGACTTTTTGAAAAAGAGTAAAACATTTCAAGAAATAATCAGCAAATATGACGGTCGCTATCATGTTTTCAACAACGAAACCGAGGATCCCTCTCAGGTCACTGAGCTGCTGGCCAAAATCGAGTCGATGGTGGAGGTTAATGGAAGAAGCCACTACACCACTGAGATGTTCCAAGAAGCAGAGATAGAGCAGCAAAGGATTCTTGAAGAGGATGAGAAGAAGAGACTTGAAGAATATTTAAGAGAGGTTCTACAAGCAGAGACACAGCCGAAAACAGATGTGCTAGAAGCAAGAAATGAAGCTGAAACCTCCAATTCCTTCCCTTCAACATATGGGATAAGTGCCATAACGAGAGCTGCAAAGAGGGTTGCAACGAATGTTGTTGATGTTGTTGTAGTGAAACCTATAGTTTTCTTTTTTTTGAAGGATAAACTAAAATAATGAGATGCATCATCTCGTCTTCCAGGGGGTCCTCAGGGGAACAATGACAAAAACAATCACATAACATTCAACAACAACGAAACATACACGTGAGGGCTCTCACACCATCCCAGACCATTCTACATCTGTTACACATGTCATGTCAAAAACTGAAAATAAATAAATGACAAAATAAAAATAAAAAATAGTCTAAATACAATCAATTTTAAAAAAACTAAATCAAAAACAAGAACAGCTAGATTTGAGCAAATCAAGCAAAGACATTGATAGAGTTATTCTTGTTGATAATAATTTGTCTAGTGTCATAACCTGCTTAAAATGTCATCTCTGATATAATAATGCTCCTCTAGTCTCCTATTCTCTCTATACAAGGTCAAACTGGCTACAGACTATTTTTTGTTGCAATCTGTCGGCTCCTCGAGTTATGTCAATATTTCTAGTTAAGGAGAACTGTACATCTCGGTGTTCTCCCAATACAATAACAATTCTTTCACTTCCACTGAGTGACCACTGACCAGTGACCGGTCAAAAGTCGAGGTCAAAGAGTTGACCCAGACACTTTGGCGCAGGTCACCTTCATCATTACCATCTACCATCATCGTCCCCATCTGACGACGACGTATCATCATCACTCTCATCCAATCCAAGGAGTCCACCTTCGCCCGGAAACTCATCTATGTCACATCTTATGATGTCATTGTTTATGTTACCAAACTGATAACGGGTCCTGTAAAACCCAGTGCCTTTCTTGCTCTCATGGTGAGAGAGGTTCGACCGATAATGCGTGCCACCTGTGATACTGTAAACCTTCCCATTCTCTCTCATGTCTGACTAAAATACAATATTTCATCATACCCAATGGCTGCCTGTCTCCGTCTGCTTTCCTTCTCGCCTTTCTGAAAGTTAGCGGTACTTTATATGGGTGATAAGGAAAAACAGCTCCATCAACTTAAGTAAAATATCTTGAGTACTTCTTCCACCACTGCATACCACCAGAAATAAGACATGACCCAGTCCTTAAATCAGCCCTGAAAACCTATACAGTATCCTATGATGTTGAAAAAAAAACTCATATTTCAACTTTTCATATATTTTTCATATAAGTGTCGCACAAAAGTAGTGAAAGTATTGCAGATCTACAAGCTCACAACTTGTTGCGATGCGTTGTGAGCTTGGCTATTTTTGGCTAACGTTCCCCCTCAGCATGTGAATGCTGGGGTTCTCGTGGTTAAAGGATTTGTTGACAAAAAAATGATTCAATTCATCTGTGAAAAATGAACAAAAGTATTATCGCTAAGAAAATGATCAATAGTTGCATGCCAAGCGAATTTGAGCATTAGAAAAGCGCAATATAAATGACATGTAATATTACTATTTTTTATCATTATTGCTTGATCATTATTATCATTGTTATTGTCTCCACCAGGCCGAAAGGCTGGCGAGAGTACGTTTTGCACCCCCCCCCTCCGTCCGTCCCCCCCCCCCCCCCCCGTTTGTGGACAGCCAATCTCCGGCACCGCTGCCTTGATCGCAACGAAAGTGTGCGCACACACTCCCTGGATGCCAGCAGAACTTTCACGCAAATCAGTACACATGGTCTCTATAGTCATGTAATCAAGATGGATCTGATTTTTCATATTCCATCCTGATTGGCTAAGATTCACATCTAAAGTTTGCAGTAGTGGTTTGTTTTGAACAAAATGGCGCCAATCATGAACACAGCGTCCGATTGCGATCAAACTTTGCACGCACATTCACACTATGCTGAGGAACAAAATTTTAACATTGGCCTGTTATAGCGCCACCAGGAGGTCTAATTTAGCAAAACACATTTTTGGAACAAAATGCCTTAAATCATGAATGCAGTGTCCGATTGCCATGCAAGGCCTAAGAAGAAATGGCACTCTTTTCACATTGGTCTATCATAGCGCCACCAGGAGGCCACAATAACCTACCTGAGCTGGCGGAGACCTGTGCTCTGAGGAGCACTTTCTCTAGTAGTACAGGTGATTGCTACCTTCAGCAGCCTGAAGTTGTCAAATGTTTTACTTAAGTAAAAGTAGCAATTCTACAATGTAGAAGTACTCTGTCACAAGTAAAAGCCCGGAATTCAAAAAAGTACAAAAGTATTGGTATCAAAATGTACTAAAAGTACCAAAAGTAAATGTACTAAAATGTTTGAAAATAGCAGATCTACAGGCTCACAACGTGTCGCTTTAGCCCTCTGTATAAAATAATGCTAAAGTATGTTTTATGATTTAATAATTTATATCTGCAAAGTAACTAGTAACTAAAGTTTTCAAACAATTGTAGTGGAGTAAAATTACAATATTTGTCTTTGAGATATGGTGGTATATGGGTTGGCGATTTGTAACACACAGCCATATAATAACGTAGATGACAGAATCAATAGGCCTGACTAGAATTCAAGTATCATCTGCTGTTGACAACACCAGTTGGGTGTTAGGTGGGTGTAGCTCTGTCCCTTTTGACACATGCAGGGATTAAAACTAAACTAAAAAACGGTCAATGCAAATGCGTGGATTGATGGAAAAACTACGCAAGACCATGAATCCACGCATTTGCATTGACAAAGCATTGGCAGATTCCACCACAGAGGTAAAATAAAAGTGCGGTGGGACTGCGCCCTTACAAGTAAAAGTCCGGAATTCAAAATGTACTTGAGTAAAAGTACAAAAGTATTGGTATCAAAATGTACTTAAAGTACCAAAAGTACAAAGTACTCATTACACAGAAAGTCCCATTTCAAGTTTTCAAATGTATAAAAATCTTTTGAAAATAGCTGATGCTAGTAACCCTTAGTAAACAAGCACTGGACCTTGATTACGTCAATCATGGATTGGGTATCTCACTTCATGTAAACAATAGATCTGACCTCCCCCATTGAAGGTATTGCAGACCGAAAAAAATATATAAAATGACAGGGAGACACCAGAGATGTGTCAGTGAGCTGGTTCCTGTTGATGAAGCTTCATAGCCTGTCTTTATACTTCCTCTGTCTCCAGAACTACATCAGGATTTCAACATTGAAACCAGGTAAGATACTGAGACCCATGTCTATAATGCCTTGAACATTACAAAATAATATAATACATTATAATCTGCTCATAACATTGTAAGAGGACTCATAAATACTCATAATGCTTTATAACAATAATCATAACACATTATAAAAAATGGCATGTAGACTTAGAATTTAAAATACCATGATACTTTATAATGACAGACTTGTTTATTTTGGCCAGGATAATAGTGTATTATAATTGTCATAGCTATAATCCATTATAATAATGTCACAATGCATCATACTAATACATTGTTATAATGCCTTATAGTGTGATTATATGTCACTATAATGGTCATTGGATGTTTTAAGTAAAGTAAAGAAACATTAAATATATGCACCAAAGGTGCGATGCGACGCGTTGTGAGCTTGTAGATCGTCTATTTTCAAACATTTTAGTACTTTTACTTTTGGTACTTTAAGTATATTCTGATGCCAATACTTTTGTACTTTTACTCAAGTAAAATTTGGAACACAGGCTTTTTACTTGTAACAGAGTATGTTGGTATTGCTATTTTTACTTAAGTAAAATATCTGAGTACTTCTTCCACCACTGCCAAGCAGGTGGTGCTGCCTCAGTGAAACCTATAAATGTGAGACTATTTTTTTTTTTAAATGCATTACTCACTAACTTACTTATTATACTTATATCCACTGATGGGTTCTCCCTGCATTCAAAACACTGTTAAAGAACCACCAAAACTATCAGGAGGATAGTCTCATCATAAGTTCTCCTTTTCTTGTCTACAGGTGAGTGAGGAAATCTCAGTCAAGTTACGCATACCCACTTTATCAATACTTGTCCTCAGTGGTGTAAAGTAACTAAGTACATTTACTCAAAGTACTGTACTTAAGTACAATTCTGAGGGACTTTTACTTGTAACAGAGTATTTCTACATTGCCGTATTGATACTTTTACTTAAGTAAAACCTTTGAGTGCTTTTTTCCACCACTGCATGTCCTGCTATAGTTGTCAAATCGTGCACCACATAAATAGAATTGCCCATGAGCTAAATAAGACAAATCATTATTATGAAATGGGTGAAGAGGCCGCTCTGTTAATGTTTTATTTGATGGTTTGACATTGTGTTGATAATGTAAACCTTTAAGCCGTACTTTCTCTTAGAGGACAGCTCCCCTGCTTATAGTATAGAGACTATAAGAACTAATTTGATTTTGAGATGAAAAACGGTTGCTATACATTGTGTTTAACATCATCTGTCTTATACAGTATGCAGATCTGTTATCTGTTATAATGATACCATCTCTCTCTCTCTCTCTCTCTCTCTCTCTCTCTCAGAGTAACAAACTTCAAGGCAGACATGAGTTCAAAAGGTACAGTATCTGCTCTCTCTCTCTCTCTCTCTCACACACACACACACACATGCGCGCACGCGCGCACACGCACACGCACACACCCTCTGATATAATACAATATATGTTTTTTTTTAAACCTCTAATATGTATCATCCATAACCATATCATTTTAATCCACCAGCTCTCAAGACGAACGAAGAAGATCTTCGTATCGTGATGGTTGGAAAGTCCGGAGCAGGAAAGAGTGCCACTGGAAACACCATCCTGGGTCGTGTGGCATTTAAATCCGAATTTGCATTTGAATCCAAATCTCTGACAATGGACTGTCAGGAGGCCAGAGGTCTAGTGGATGGTAGAAACATCTCTGTTGTTGACACACCAGGGATCTTTGACCCCAGATTTGGAGATGATAAAGTTATGAATGATATCAAACAGTGTATTTGTTTTTCTGCTCCTGGTCCCCATGTGTTCCTGATTGTGATCAAACTGGGAAGATTTACACAAGAGGATCAGACATCTGTGGAAATGATTCAGATGGCATTTGGTGACATGTCGAACAAATACACCATGATTCTCCTCACTGGTGGTGACCTGCTCAATGCTTATCCAGTTGAAGACTTTGTGAAAAAGAGTCCAAAACTACAAGCAGTAATCAGCAAATATGACGGTCGCTATCATGTCTTCAACAACGAAACCAAGGATCCCTCTCAGGTCACTGAGCTGCTGGCCAAAATCGAGTCGATGGTGGAGGTTAATGGAAGAAGCCACTACACCACTGAGATGTTCCAAGAAGCAGAGATAGAGCAGCGAAGGATTATTGAAGAGGATGAAAAGAAGAGAGTTGAAGAATATTTAAGAGAAATTTCTCTTGAAGAATCAAGACGTGAAGCTGAAGAAGGAAACTCCTTCCTTTCAAAAGCTGGGATAAGGGCCAAAGCGGGAGCTGCAAAGAGAGTTGTAGCGAATGCTTTTGATGTTGTAGTGAAACCGACAACGACAATTGGAGTTGGGATAAAAAAATGCACTATCCAATGAATGACAAAGCTTCAGTGATATATATTCAAGTCAAGAAATCCACACCACTGTTAAAGGGATTCTAGGCAACATTAAGCCTACATTTTAAAAAGAGCAGTGACACGCATTGTATCCAAATAAAGCAACCTATTTTCGGCATGGCCCGTTCAGAAGTCCCCCCTGCGATCAAAAAAAAGAAAAAAACTGTTGTCAAACACCGACCACCAGGCGATCTCTGAACTTGCCTAGTTCAGAGATCAAAAAAAAGAAAAAAACTGTTGTTTCCCCGACCACCAGGGGGTGACACAGGGGGGACTTCTGAACAGGCCATGACGAAAATACAATGCATATATATATATATATATAAATACTTTTAAAAAGTAGGCTTAATGTTGCCTAGAATCCCTTTAACATCCATTTATAGAGTGGCTAGTATCGGATAATATAATAACATGTTGCATGTGTTGTGGCTCATAGATTCTTTTTTCTTTTCTATTCTTAAAAAAAGGGGGGGGGGGGAATTAGCAGATTTTATGTGTTTTATTGTGTAATAAATAAAATGAAATAAAAAGAAAGTTCTGACCACTACAGCTGTTCTTTGTGTCTTGTAATATTGAAAAAGGAAAATTGACTTTGTAAATTTGTACTTTTGCATTACCTAACCATTTTCAAAAGCAAGTAGGGCCTACTTTAAACAAGTACACATTTGACAGAGCAACAAACTTTCACTTGTAGTTGAGTAATATTTGACCAGGAGTATCTACAGTGGTTACCCGTTCATTCATGTGCGATCTTCAAACGGCCGCCTATTGGACACCGTAGGGATCCAGAGGTTTAGGCATAGAGTTAAGGGTTTAGGTGGGTACCTTTCAAAGTTGACGCCCACAGATTCTTAGCGCCTCCCACTGAAATTATCAGAAAGTGTAGTGTGGCAGTTCTGTGTGTGTGTGTGTGTGTGTGTGTGTGTGTGTGTGTGTGTGTGTGTGTGTGTGTGTGTGTGTGTGTGTGTGTGTGTGCGTGTGCGTGTGTGTGTGTGTCAGACAGAGACAGACAGACAGACAGACAGACAGACGTCTTACATATTATTATTATTTATTATATCGAATGAAGTTCTCTGTAGTACGTACTTCTATCCACTACAAATCAGACAGCATAGTGGTTAAAGCTAAAGCATAGGAATTTTACAGCCTGGGTTCGAATCCCACGCTATGAGCTTGTATCTGCTGTTTTTGAAAGCTAGAAACTCGAACCGTGATCAGTGATTTTATTATTAAACATGTACCACGTAGCCTACTGTTGTTTGAACTGAATTAAAAATGTCCTGTCCTTAATCAATAAAATGCTGGAAGTGGAAGTTAAATGGTGGATATGATACAGTATGTTGCACACCGGAGCTCACTCGTTTATTAGTTTGTATTGGCCAGTGCGCTCAGTGCTGTATTTCCGAACACACCCTAGATAACTCAATGTTCCCTTTATACTGTAGAAAAAACCGACAGACTTTTATTTTAAAACATAGCCGATCTACAAGCTCGCAAAGCATCATGGTGCAACACTTTGTGAGCTTGTAGATCGGCTATTTTCACTACTTTTATGGGACACTGTACAAACAACTTCTTTCCTTCTGATATTTTGTCATTAAATTCCGTGCAGAATGTCCCGTTTTTCACAATTTAGCTGATGTAGGCTAAAGTAGGTTAAAGTGGTTAAGCTGCTGGGGACCCCCTGGAACACTCCCAAGGACCCCCACTGGTAGTGTTGCCCCTCTCTCTCTCTCTCTCTCTCTCTGTATACTTTGACTCACGTGGGGTTGACTCACTGCAGATTAGTGAATTATACTGTATACAACACAGGTGATAAATTCAATTTCAGAGGGTCTAATGGAGGGGAAAATTCAAGTTATTTTCAAGATAGTGGGGACACGTCCTTCACACACCTATGTCAACACATTTTGCCACAAAAGCAAATGTGAAAAAATAAATAAGTTAATTTAATTTAGACACAGATGTGACAGTAACTTTTCAATGATCAATTGGTCAAATTATAGGCAAGATTTTAAGTTCAATACATTGTTTTTTCAACAATTAATTTCGATTTTTATTTGGAAAATGACTACAAAATGTGTCTGTGAACAGATAATCTCCGGCACTGTTGGCCCGGTCTCTGCAAAACTGAGCAAACACACTCCCTGGATGCCAAAGACAAACTTTTTTTCGGATTGGCCTGTTATAGCGCCACCAGGAGGCCGATTCTTGCAAATGATATTACTCCTACAAATGTTGTCCAAGCGTCACGCTAATCGGTACACAGTATCTATTTAGTCATGTGATCAATACGGATGTTTCCAATTTTCCATATTCCATCCTAATTGAGGCACTAAACACAAATGGGACCCTTTTCACATTGGCCTATTATAGCGCTACCAGGAGGCCACAATAACCTAACCTACCAGACCTGGCAGAGACCTGTGCTCCGAGGAGCACTTTTTCTAGTTATTATTATTGTCTTGGCCAGGCCGTAAGGCATGGCGAAGACTATGTTTTGCACCCTGTCTGTCCTTCCGTCCGTGTGTCTGTCTGTGAACAGCTAATCTCCGTATAAAGTATCCAAATAGTTTTTAACCACTTTACACTCTATAAATATCGGCTCTTTGAAAATAGCAGATCTAGAAGCATATTATAGATCTGCTATTTTCAAAATGTTATTGGAAAAGTTTGAAATATTAGTAACATTTTTTAAACAATCTTGCATGCGGGGAGGCCCAACAATTTTCAGATGGGGGTCTGTGGCCAAATACATGTGACTTATATTTGTGCCTCAAACTTATATTTTAATGTAGCAATTATTTCTTATCACCAGAATCCTCATCAGAATCTGAAAAAGTCGCACATGAACAATGAGATCACAACACAAAGTATATGACAAAAGTATGTTGTTTTAACATTAAAACATACTGTATCTACATTCGAGAGAAGTAGAGAGAGTGAGATCCAGTTATATTGTGATAGTAGTCATTGCTTGTTGAGTACAAGGCCCTGTCTCTCCAGCTCTTTAATAAACGGAACATTTATGTGAAAAAAACATTCTTTTTCCAGTGGCTCCGGCCAGCAAGCCGTGGGCATACAACGCTAAACGAGCGGCTGCACAAATCGGCATTGTTAGGGACAACGGTTTTGCGTTGCGTGTGTCGTCAGACCAGAGGTATGTAAGGTTATTTTCTGGATCAGAGCTTCCTCAGAAGCTGACGGGTCCTGCAAAACGAAATGTTTCAACCGAACGCTTGCAATAACGACCTGGTACCGGAGTGGACCGGGACAGAGGAGGTCAGCACCGGCACCAGCATCATGGCCGTGGAATACGACGGCGGGGTGGTGATCGGGGCCGACTCCCGCACCACCACCGGTCCGTACATCGCCAACAGAGTGACGGACAAGCTGACCCCCATCCACAACCGCGTCTTCTGCTGCAGGTCCGGCTCGGCCGCCGACACCCAGGCCATCGCCGACGTCGTGGCCTACCAGCTGGGCTTCCACGGCATCGAGATGAACCAGCCTCCGCTGGTGGAGACGGCGGCCAACCTGTTCCAGAGGACCTGCTACCGCTACAGAGAGGAGCTGACCGCCGGGATCATAGTGGCGGGGTGGGACAAGAGGAAAGGGGGCCAGGTGTATTCCGTCCCCTTAGGGGGGATGATGGTGAGGCAGCCCGTGTCCATCGGAGGAAGCGGGAGCACGTACATCTACGGCTTCATGGATTCCAACTACAAGTCCGGGATGAACAAGGAGCAGTGCGTGCAGCTCACCGCCACCGCCCTGGCGTTGGCCATGGAGCGGGACGGCTCCAGCGGAGGGGTCATCCGGCTGGCGGCCATCTCGGAGAGCGGGGTGGAGAGACAGGTGCTGATGGGGGACCAGCTGCCCAAGTGTTCTACATATTAAAAGAAAATGTAAACATATAAAAAGAAAACTATTGTACGCAATTAGTGTACAAAAACAAGGGAACCAGGAGACCTGGTACTGCCAGACCCCTAGTGGTTGAAATCTGAATGGCCGGACTTCGCATGACGTGTGTGCAGAGGAAAAGAGGGACCGACCGACCGACAAAGCCTCATGTAGGCCGACCCCCTGGGTCTGGCAATCATAGGTGTAAATATGTAATTTCACAAAAATAAGTCTATTTATTGTCAGAAGCCATCTTGTTTGAAATGCCTACTTGAGAAAAGCGCATCAAATGTGTGGAAGCACTTCCTGGACCCTACCCAAATAAAAGCCTGGAACTGGACTGGTAAGATGCAACCGGTGTTTAAAATGCCTCCAAGTACAAGATCTAGGGTCAGATTTACTGATTTATTGTGAAAAAACAAACCGGATGCTGAATCAGCCGCCAGGGAATTTGGTAAATTCATGCACCTTTCTGTGATATGGCAAAATTATCATACATTTGAGCATTTGGGGCATTATTGATCGTACAGACTACAAAGGGTAAGATTATCGCGGATGTTTCAATCACTGTATCCTTAAGCACTACTCGAGCCTGCCCTATATACATGCTTGTACACCGAATAGCAAAAGTAGCCGATCTACACGCCCACATGTCTCAGAGACCATTTGGAGGCCAGACTTTCACGTCGGTCATGTATGACGTCAGCACTATGACATCACATTTGGTCTCGTCAATATAGCACAGTAATCAGAGTATTCGGAGGCCAGTATGGAGCCATGTGGAACTCCATATTTGGGACAGCGGTAGCCTTCAGTGATGTCATCAATATGATGCCAGCCATCTCCATATTTGGGCGTATTTGGCCGGAGGGAGATGGCCAACATCTGACTACATTGTTGCCCCACACCAGGTTCTGGACAACTGCTGATTAAGACCGACTTCACTCTCGACGCTGCAACGCCGCTGGGCCCTCAACAACATACATGCCGATGTTGAAGTTCTATTGTGGTTGAAGGGTTCTCGAGATGTACAAAGGACCAGACCATCCACACTCTCTCTGCAGAAGGTCTGTATTTTCTGCTAGCCTCTTTCAAGAGCCAGGGTCATGAAGCACATGTTCAAGCATTTCAATAATAAAAAAAAAAAAAAGTCCAGAAGTTTCAAAAGTAGCAAAAATAGCAGAACTACAAACTCGAACCCCTATTTGTCATACAAAAAAAAAAGTATATAAGGGATTAAGCAAAGAAACGCCAGCACTTTTTAATTGTTGGATTTTTTTTTTTTTCACCAGTGATTAAAGGGAGAGATTATGTGTATTAAAAAAATCACACCCAGTGTGAAGAGAGTGGTGCCTTTGAAAGTGTAACTGGTTGCATCCTTGTGTTGCAATCAGCAACAATATGTTGTCATGTGACACGTGAAGCTTGACCAATCATACGGACGGACATACGGACACACGGACAAAGTCAAATGTAGGAGTGGTTGGCACCACTCAAAAATAACTTGGTGTGAGGATTGTATTTTACCTGTCCACTACTGACTGACTGGAGCCACTTTAACTTAAAGGGACAATGAAGTATGCCTTAAGCAAGCCATTTTGTGGACATCTTGTGGAGGCTTCTGTTATGCCCTGGACATAAGCAACTATGCTGACAATGTGTTTACGCACCTTGTATATGAGGAAAGTACAGGGAAATTAACTGCCAAAGATCTACCAAGCTCTCGACGATGTAAATCTATGAAAACCTTTTCGTCTACATTTAATCCCAAATAGGGATGCCACTGAAGAAAGAGCTTAGTCAGCAACAATGTGCTTCCAGGTACACTGTGTTGAGTGAAGTAGAAGGTTTCTGCAGGCCTTGGGTGCACACAGTGGAAGCAGTATAGACAATCTGACAGCCATATGGATGATTCAGGATTCAACCAGGTTCATTTGTCATGAGCTTATACTACTATGTAGATTCAAGAAGGTTCATTTGTCATGTGCTCATACAAGTATGTATATCCAAGAAGGGCTATTTGTCACCCGCTCATAAAAGTATGTAGATTCAAGGTTTATTTGTCACAAGACTCATACACACACGTAAGTAGATTCAAGGTTTATTTGTCACATGATTCATACACGGTTTATGTCACATGATAAGCGCTGAAGAGACAGTGGCCCCGATTCATAACGAGGGTCGTAAATATGGTGTAAATGAAGTTCGTAAAGGAGGTCGTATTTTTGGTACTCACTAACGGACGTGCAATTCATAAAGGGGTTCGTATATGACAGAGACGTGCGTATGACCAGGTGTAGGAGCTGATTAATCTCGAGGTCTGCATCCAACAGCATCCAAACTTTAACATCACTTTACGGCACAGTGTTGCCATGTCCGCTTATTATAAGCGAATTTGCGCTTATTTTTCTGTAAAGTTGCTTGTAAATATTGGTAGTGGGGTGCGGTTTTTTGGGCTTGTTTCTAAAGTGCAGTTGGTTATTTGGGCTTGCTTCACAATTGTTCAATTGTTTTAACCGGTGGTTCTCAAATATTTTTATATCATGGACCCCCAAGTTAATATGTAGGCTAATTTATCCCTATAAGCCCCATCTGAAAATGTTTTGAGCCAGCTGGAGGCAGATTTGTGTTGTTAGAATGTTTAAAAAATCTTCCAAATATTCCACATTTTATTACAAGATTTGTTTTTAAATATAGCAGATCTACAAGATCACAACTGTTTAATTAAAGTGCTTATAATAAATGGCCTGAGTGCCAGTTGCTTCTTTTGGGCTTATTTTCATAGACCTGGTTGCTTATTTCTCTCACACAATCTGGCAACACCGGAGTTTAACTTCTCGTCCAAACTTACAGCTGCCGGCCCGGCCGCAATGCCTTGACACTGACAGAGAACTTGAACATCATTCTGATCTATCTGGAAGCGAGTCCCACTATTGCACGATGGATCAGCTGAACGTAATGTGTAATGTTTACAAGGTTTAACCCATCCAGCAAATAATAGACTAATAACCTGGAAAGGATATAACATTGCTCACGTTTACCAGGTAAAAAGATTATGTTGAAAATAAATCCAGGGCATACAAGTGGAACGCTGCAATCCGATTATGGACCAAAGCTTATTGATTACTTATTGATTAAATTAGTTATTTTTTGATATCACTGTCCTACGTCTGAATGGGGAATAGTCTTCTGGAAACACCTTTCATCACTATAGTTTCCTCATCAGATGGTAACATTTATTAGGCTGTTGTGTGTGCCGTTCATGTGATCAATATACAGTAGAGTAGCCTACAGTAGGCTACTAGCCTACAAATGAATACCGCAGCACGGACACTGGAGATGCGTCAGTCCCTCCGCAGTTTCATTAAGGCATAGCCTATTTTCATTATTACGTGACACTTTGGCTGAGAATGGCTCGCTGGCAAACACACTGAGGGACATAATAATTCAGCTCAAAATGCAACTGATAGCCTCGAAAATAAATAAAAAGCGGTGGAATCTACATCATGTCTATATTATGGGTCACCAGACGTATCGACCCGGGACAATTCGACCCGGACAGGTCGACCCGCTTTCGACCCGCTTGGACCCGACAATTCGACCCGGACCGCGAGAGAGAGAGAGAGAGAGAGACAGAGACATAATAATAATAATATGTACATTGATTTACCAAACAATTATTATTTGTCTGTCAGGGTGAAACAAGCCCAAAGGCTTTCAAGCAAGCACAGCCATTGAGATAGACACCTCCTTACCTCAAGCCCTATTGTCTTCTTGATGTGATAAGGCTTTCAAGCACAGCCATTAGACACCTCCTTACCTCAGCTCTAAATCCTTACAGTGTGTCTATTATCAATTGGTTCAGCCTGGCGATCCTCAATCTGTGTTGTCTGACAATTATTCTTGCACTCACTTTATTCTCCCCTTTTCAGGTAAAGTGCAAAGTTGCCATGTTATAATAAGTTTCTATGAATGCTTTAGCTTCAAGACTGTATTGGTGTGGGACTGTGTTGATGTTTTTGTTGCACTTGTTACAAAGCTAATGGAGGCTAATGGAAGCTAAAGGGAGCCACCCAGAGGACGTTTACAGAACATCATAAAGTGACGTTCAGTCTTCACATTAGCAGCAGCTCAGTCAGTGTTGTCGTATATGAGATGCAAATATTATAATTGGGATTTCATTTATATTGCATATTTCATCTTACTTACATTTTGTTTACAGGTGAATATGTAGGCTACACAGCATATGACCGTGTCCTTAATCATGTTTAAGGAAGGATAGGCTATCATAAATGTTTAGCTTCAGCCTATTTCCTTTTGATCACCTCAAACACTGATGGATGTAAGACTTGTATACATGCTTAATGTCCCTTTAAAGTTAAAACTGTATATAGAATGCAGCTATATGCAGAGAAACACAGAGACACTGGCCATCAACAACATCAATCACATTCCTAAGGCTAGCAGCCATCATCAGCACCATCATCCATCCCCATAGCAGAGTATGACCTCTCCTAGGGGTTTTGTGAATAATCACATGAAGTATAAAAGTCTGATATATAAGAAAAGTTATAGTTATAATGGTAATGCCTTTATTGATCTTTTTTATTCCCCCATTTTTTTTGTATATAACTATTTTTGATAGTTTGATAGTATGACTGAAATAGTGCACATTCGATCAGACTCAGCCTTTTTGTAATATACATTTTATTTCACATTTTTTTGTATATACTACTATTTTTGACCTTTTTTTCAATCATTGAAATTGTTTTACACTGCCCTGTTTTGTCAAATAAAATAACAGTTACGTTAATTCATTTCACCTCTTGTGTTGTGTTTAATGGCAACTAGTGTAGATCTGCTACTTTCAAATGATTTTAGAGGAGAGGAGGACAAAACAGACAACATTACAATAAGGCATACATTATTATTTAATTTAGAAAAGAAGGTTTACAAAAACACTTCTTTAAAAAAAGTATGCAACTGGGGGAGCATGCTTACAACATTTACTCTTAAATATACTATAAATATACTCAGGACCTCCCTCACCGTCACCTTGTACCTTGTACTCTACTACCCTCTAGGGGTTACACAGAGATACTACTTCAGACAATTAGACCCGGTCGATTTGGGTCGAGCTGTCTCAAATTCGCGGCTGGGCGAATTGTCCTGGGTCGAGACGTCTGGTGACCATATTATACATAGGCTTTAAGCAATACATCGTTTGACATTTATTTTTTATTTTTTATGTATTTGTTTTGACAAATGTTGGGCACATATATATTTTATTTCAGGTTTGCCACTGTTGTAATTGATTTTGGCATGAAGAATAAAGTATTCTAAAGACATACGCACATTTCAGCCCTGGCAAGACTGCCTGGGGGGTGACGTGAGAACGTGCGCACCTGACGCACAAAACACAGACAAAAAAATCTTTATGAATCAGGTGTAGTGTGTACGATTTGTCCTAAATGCCGGTACGTACAAAATATGGTCGTAAAGCCCTTTATGAATCCGGCCCATTGACCGAGGAGAGGTACTAACTAGACTAGAGTCACACGAGCCAACCTCCAGGAGGTGCAAACACCTCTGAAATGCCTCTATACTGGTGACCAGCTCAGTGGCCTTGCGGTTAGAGTGTCTGCCCTGAGATTGGGGTTTCAGGGTTCGATCCCTGGCCGGGTTATACCAAAGACTATAAAATGGGACCCAATACCTCCCTGCTTGGCACGCAGCATCAATGGTTGGATTGGGGGTAAGTACCTGCGGCATACTAATATCATGTCCAGTGGGTGTACTTGTACATCAAGCTAAGGAAACCCTAACCCTATGGGCCACATGACTCGGCAGGGTGGGCAATGCTTACTTACTGGTGACCATGCATAAACACAACCGGCAGGCCATATAAATATGTGACAGGTCGCACCCGGGGTGATAAGAGTGAGTTAACTTATTTTATTTCCTCTCCATAATAAAGGACAAAAGTTTCGTCCATGACAAATTTCCCACAGCACGTCAGAGGGAATCCAGGCATTAAAACCATTGCGTGTGTGCGCGCGCACACACGCCTCTGTCAGTCATACTGTCCTCATCCAATTGTCTCCTCAGTGGATTGACAAATCGATCTGAACTTGCACACAGGCTCAGACGGACAGACAGACGGACAGGCCGTCAAAAAAAGAAAGTCATACTATTTTCTTTTCAAGCTCTTGGGAGATTATATCTCGAAGTTAACATAAAGTATTAACAAAGAACCAGTAGCAAGTAGAAGAGTGCAATGTCCTTTTTTACTCAAAGTAACAAAATAGTCGTTCCTTAAATTTCTAAAACAATTGCTTCTTTGTTCCTCTGTTTTAGTACATTTTTGTGTGTGGATAATATCCATTTCAAAGCCTCTATATAGGCCTATAAGTAAAAGTGTATGACATTGTGTTCTGTCTTATCTGATGTGAATCCTTTCTGTCGAGATGAACTCCAGATCTGTTGGCAACACTGACTCCAGCTCTAAACTGCACACTGGGACAGGATCCACATCACGGTCAAGCATGGCGTAACTCTGAATCAAACAGAATACACAGTTAAAGTTACAATGTAATTGACTTTTAAGACCTTTTTAATACAAAATGTCTTATATAAGAAAGAGGCAAACTTTGTGAAAATAGCCGATCTACAAGCTCACAACGCCTCGCAGCGCAAATAGTTATCTGTGGAACAGAGTCAAGCGCAAAATGTAATGGCTACAATTCCAAGTGCTTGCCAGGGTGGTAATCCGACAGACCTTTTCTCCGACTATGTGGCATCCGCGTGCGGTTAGGGTTAGGGTGCGGGTTTGGTTCGGGTTTAGTATTGAAACGTCGGAGCGCTGCGCTGTCGGAGGAATGCGCTGTCGGACTAACGTACTGCACCCGCCAGGGTGGGGGGTCCCCAGTTCAAATATTATTTTTATTTTGGGGGGTCGCGGCCTGAAAGGTTGTATTTTGCCTAAGTCAAAGATAATGGGACTCGGGCAAAATAAATTGGCTGGAGTAAGTGACTTACTCCAGAAATAATTTGGCCTACTGTAAGTCAGGTTTACAATTTTCTAAGTCAAAACACAATGTTGGCCTCTTATGTTACATAACTGACAGACAACGTCATTTGTGTGTCAATAAGTCACATATTGTTGCAAAGGTTTTGGGTGAAATGATTAAGAAATATCATGTTTGTTGTGGTTCAGGTTTTTTTGTTTTCTGAAAAACTTTAAAAGATGAGACCTCATCAATTATTTTCCTTATTGAAACTATACAGTAACAATGTAACAAAATTATAAGAGTCTTGCAAGGCACATTTATTTGTAGCCTATAGCAACAAGGCAATTTAAAGTGCTTTCTATAAAACATTAAGCATTAAGACTTTAAGACACAGAGCATTAACCACTTAAACCCCAGAGCCCCCACAAGGCTCTAGTCTTTATGAGGTCCCCACCCGTTTTCGCTCTACACTAAATATATTCGCCAAGAATAGTCGATCTACAAGCTCACAAGGCGTCACAGCGAGCTGCCATGTGAGCTTGTAGATCGGCTAATTTTCACAGAATGTTCTTACCAGAACATTCGGCTAGGGCTCAAGTGGTAAAATAAGTCTCCAGACATCCCCAAACAAACTGGTAAGGCTACTTCTTGGCCTCAAACATACAACCCATCTAACCCCTGCTCATTTTGCTAGGGTTGGATGGCTCAGGGTTGAGGACAGAGTATAGCAACTTACAATGGGCCTGGTCTACAAGATACACAACAACATTGGGATACCCATGTACTTGTCTAAATACTTCAAAAACGTAAATGAAGTCCACAATCACAACACCAGAGGAAGCCCCACTGTGGCAGTTCACCCTGCCACTTACACCACATCATATAACCACATCAACACACAATACACCATATACACAAATAGCCAGGTAGCATGCTAGGATAGTTTGATGGGTGCACACACTAAACTCCATTTAACAGCTTTTAGTACGTTTCCTGTATTATTGTTCCTTTAACACATGACATAAATTAGTTCACAACACAGGGTTAAAGGTTAAAATTGTTCTTTATTTTTAAGTAGCAGGGAATATTTTTGGCAAATGTTTGACTGTTTCTGTCTTTCTCTTACCACAGTGCTTCCTGGTTCTGGGCAGTGACGAAGGACCAGAGTGAAGCTGCAGGCTGCCTTATATAGTGCCTGTATGTTTGTAGTGAGCATGCTCAGTCCATCCATTCCTGAATCATACCAACTGTGGGTTTGAGTGAATTGGGTATTCTAATTATTATTATTAATTATTATTATTGTGGGAAACCGTTGTAATGTGTTGACACTTTAAATGTGTTAAATGAATGTAATGTCTTTAGACATTGGAGAAATAATAACTTGTTTGTGTGTAAATTGAGGAGTCAATTTAAGATTGGTATGGTCCAGTGGGAGGGTCTTAGCCTTTAAATGAAGGGTGCCTACCACTATTCGTTTAAGGGCTGCAGTAGAGAGCAGACCCAGTGCCCATAGACCATATTCACACGGCGGCCATATTGCCATTAAGTCAATGAAATGCCACCCCAGTTGCCACAGCAACGCAATGTTAAATTCCAAAATGGCCGCCGTGTGAATATGGACTATAGGGCCAGTATTATATTATTTTGTTTTCCCTGGACTTTCTGAAAAAAAAGTGAATAAAAACACTTGCTTTTTCAACGGACTGAGTTTGATTCCAGTGTTTTTGGCATATACTACCCACACTGGGACAGAGTGTGACACCCACTGATCATGTTCAACCCAGATTCGGCACAAACAAGGGAATGACCTCCTTCTCATGCTATGCAACAAAAATGTGGAATGCCCTACCTAAAGGAGAGTAAAACCCTACTCACTTTCAAAACTGCCCTAAAGAAACACCTTCAGGAGGCTGCAATTTCAAACTGGCCCCTGTCAAAGTCTTAACCTACCCCCCTCCTCCTCGAACTGTCTATTGTACATATTTCTTGTTTTTCATACCAGTAACCTGTAAGCTGATTGTATAACGTTCTGAATAGTAGTGTTAGTGTATATCTGTCTGTATTCTTAAATGTCATCATGATTTGAGTGCGTGGGGATCTCATTTTAAATAAGCCATTGTGCTTTTATGAGCGATCCAGTTTAGAGGACCTTGCATTGTGAATTGTACTTCCATGTACTGTTTCCATGTCTTTTCTAAATAAAGTATTCAATCAATCAATGTGGTTAAGAGTATTCAAATTCCAAAGTAGCAAGCTTGTAGATCTTCTACTTTTAATGCTTTCGTGTGACGCTTTAGTGTGATCAAGTAGAGCGTTAATTTCTGAAAAAAACACAAAAAGTTAAAATGTGGAGATAAGAGGTTTCTGCCTGACAGCAACGATATAATAATGGGGGCAAAAAAAGTTTCAATAAAAGAGAAAAACATGAGCCACACTATAGCAGCCTCTAGTGGCCGTGCTGCCACCCTGTTGGCCAGAGGGTGGCACTAGAGCAAAGGTCATGGGTTTGTAACAAAATGCGGGTTCTTCCTGCACCAATGCAATATCGTTGTTGTCGGGCGGAAACCTCATATCTCCATATTTGAACTTTTGTGTGTTTTTTCGTAAAATGACACCCCACTTGATCATACTACAGCGTCACACAAAATCATCAAAAGCAGCAGATCTACAAGCTCGAAACATGGCACTAAGCGACGTGTTTTGAGCTTGTAGATCTGCTACTTTTGCTGTTTTTGCATTTTAATCCTGAAAAGTAACAGTTTTGGACTTATGTGGTTTCCACCCGACAGAGACTATATAGTATAAAGGAGGTATTAACCCATTAAGACCTGGAACGCATATGTGTCACTTTAGGGTGCGGCGCAGTGGCCAATGCAAACTAACTATTTCCGAACGCACCCTTAGATTTCTTTGGCTATTCAAAAATAGCATATCTACAAGCTCATAGCAATAAGCTTGTAGATATTTTTTGAAAAATATTGACTTTTTTTTTGTTCGATTTTTTTCAAAAAACTGTTAGGATTTAGATTTTTTTTAAGAATCGCCTCTTAAGTGAAATGTTTTTATTTAAAATGTTTAAAGCTCTACTGTATATTCCGTTTGTTCAGTAACAGGTCTCCCCATCTCTCCAGTTATAGACCAGAAAATAGGTCTACATTTTCAGCTAGGGATACCAATTTCCTCCAGTCAGGAGAGAGAACCCCAGAAAAGATTATTACCAGCTTCAATGTTATAGTGTTCCCATTGAACAAGGTTTCCTAGTTACTCATTGTCTCCGCCAGGCCGAAGGCATGGCGAGAGAGTATGTTTTACCCTCCGTCCGTCCGTCCGTGTGTGTGTCCGTCCGTCCGTCCGTCCGTCCGTCCTGTCTGTGTGTGTGTTAGCAGCTAAAGTAATCTCCGGCACCGTTGGCCCGGTTGCTCCGAAACTGTGCACACACACTCACTGGATGCCAATTCAGAACCTCTGCCCCAATTTTTTCACATGGGCCTGTTATAGCGCCACCAGGAGGCCGATTTGTGCAAAACCCATTTTTTTACATTACTTACATGTGAACAACACGGATCTGTCCGATTTCCCATATTCCATCCTCATTGCCTATGGTTGGCTTCCAAAGTTTGCAGGATTGGTCCGTTTTGAACAAAAAGCCTCAAACTATGCACGCAGCTTGCGATTTCCGTGAAATTTCACACGCACATTCCCACTAGGCCTAGGAAGAAATGCCACCCTTTTCACATTGGCCTGTTATAGCGCCACCAGCAGGTCTAATTTAGCAAAACACATTTTTGGAACAAAATGCCTCAAATCATGAATGCAGTGTCTGATTGCCGTGAAAGACCTAAGAATAAATGGCACCCTTTTCACATTGGCTATTATAGCGCCACCAGGAGGCCAGAATAACGTACCTGACCTGGCGGAGACCTGTGCTCCGAGGAGCACTTTTTCTATTTTTTTGCTGTTTTTTTGTTTGTTTTGTTTCACCACTTCCAATTCCACTTGTTTACATCAACACATTCTCACTCCCAACTAGTCACTTAATGAAGAACCGTCAGTAGCCCCTAAACGTCCGATTATGAAGGTCCTGGTTCCCCTAAAAGTCCGATTTTGCAGTCCTGGTTATTTCTCCCTAACGTCCTAAAAAGTCCAAACGGGACTATGTCGTTTGCGCATGCGCAAATGAACGTTCAACATAGTGTGATGGGTGTGGTGGATTGCTCCATTTACAACGCTAACGTCCAGGTCATAAACGATCAGATTTCAAATATGAAGTGCTTAACTAAAGGCCACGGATGTTATAATTGTGTACGTTCCAGCTTGAGTACCCATATCTTCTGTATTGTTCAATAAAAAGCCTTTTAATCCGATCGACGGCCATTTTATCCGTCTTTTCATCAGCTTTCAACTATGCGATCCTATCGGTCGGGAGGTGTATTGCACATTATAACTCTATGCGAAAATGGCCGACGATCGGATTAAAATGCTTTTTATCAAACAATACGGAAGATATGGCTACTCATGCTGAAACGTCGGCATATATAACATCCTGGGCATTTAGGTAAGCACTTCATATTTGAAATCTGAACGTTTGTGTAGACGTTACAGTTGTAAATTGAGCAATTCATCACACCAGGTTGAAGAATGTCCATGACCGTCATCTTTCAGGCCTACCGCTGATAACCATTAGCACATTGGTTCTCAAAGTGGGGTCCGGGGACCCCCAGGGGTACTTGAGGGGGTTCCAGGGGGTCCCCAGCTAAATGATGGACAGGGACCAAATGGACCCTTATGGGTCTGTAACTCTGAGAGTGTACAAATGTAACCAAATGGACCCTAACAGGTCCATTTGGTTCCATTTGTACACTCTCAGAGTTAAATTAACATTGATTTTACAATATGAATGTGGGTCCCAGAGACCTACATGCCATTAAATGGGGGTCCGTAGCCTAATGCATGTCAAACTGGGGGTCCTTGAAATTAAAATGGTTGAAATCACTGCTAGAGAGCCGTAAAAATCTTCTCTTATGGGGGTCCCTGGCTTATCTTTTGAAATGGGGGTCCGCGGTCTAATAAGTGTCTATTTGGGGGTCCTTGGCACGAAAACGTTTGAGAACCATTGCATTAGCACATGAAGTCAATTCATTGTTTAATTTCAAATAAGTTTAATTTCACTTATACCACTTCATTCTGTTGATGTTTCTATTTTACTGCTACAGCAATTCATCACAAGGCTTTTTCTTTACTATTTAGCATAAATATAGTCCTGGTTATTTCTCCCTGGTTATTTGCCCCCCCCCCCCCTTTTTTGTACATACTTTTTATTTTATTTTGATCATGTTTTGTTTTGTATATATTTCATTATTTTCTCATGACCTTTTTTGTACATAATGGTATATATATTTTTTCCCCTCTGTATTCTTATGTTGATTTTTGAACTGTTTGGTTGCTACTATATATGTCTATGAAATTAATTCAAGGACCCCAATGGAAACAAGCCCGCAAGGACTTTTTTGGCCGGACCTTTTAGACAAAAGCATTATAAATGTAACTGTGTTGTTTTACATTCTTTTGCCTAATAAAAATGTCAATCAATCAATTCAATCAATCAATCCCTAACGCCCTAAAAAGTCCAAACGGGACTATGTGGTTTGCGCATGTGCAAAGGAACGTTCAACATGGTGTGGTGGGTGTGGTGGGGATTGCTCCATTTACAACGCTAACGTCCAGGTCATAAACGATCAGATTTCAAATATGAAGTGCTTAACTAAAGGCCATGGATGTTAAAATGGTGTGCGTTCCAGCTTGAGTACCCATATCTTCAGTATTGTTCAATAAAAAGCCTTTTAATCCGATCGACGGCCATTTTCTCCGTCTTTTCATCAGCTTTCAACTATGCGATCCTATCGGTTGGGAGGTGTATTGCACATTATAACTCTATACGAAAATGGCAGCCAATCGGATTAAAATGCTTTTTATTGAACAACACGGAATATACGGGTATTTTTGAGGGATCGTACATAATTTTAACGTCCGTGGCCATGGGGTAAGCACTTTATAGTTGAAATTTAGACGTTTATGTAGATGTACGGGCCGTAAATGGAAAAAGTGCAAACATCAGGTTGAAGTGTCATGATATGAAATCTATCTATCTACATTGGACTGACACAACGTGAGCTAAGAGACGTGGTTTAAATGCAACATAACACACATCACCACCCAAACAAACCTGGAAATATTCTGTGCATTTTCATATTTTGTTGATCATTTTTCGATAAGTGTTTGTTGAGAACGAGAGATTTGTTTAACTTTTCCAACCCCGTGACGTCACGTCAGATTACTTCCGCATTCCGCGTGTTCGTACTCATGTCTCTGTCAGTGTCAATAAAGATCTGACAAAACAAATGTTTTATGATCTATCTAAACGTTCAAATGTTTTAAAAAGGTGCTGACCCTATGGCCACGGATGTTACAATTATGTGCGGGCCCTTAAAAGTACCCGTATCTTCCGTATTGTTTAATAAAAAGCATTTTAATCTGATTGGTGGCCATTTTATCAGAGAGTTGTAATGTTGCGTGAGTGCAGTACACCTTTCAACCCATAGGGTCAGGTGAAAACATATGGAGAAAATGGCCAGCAATTGGATTAAAAGGCTTTTTATTGAACATTACAAAAGATAAAGGTACTTTTGAGAACCCATACATGATTTTAACATCTGTGGCCATGAGTTAATAATTTTATATTTAAAGTGTGAAGAGTTATGTTGATGTACAGGCTGTAAATGCAGAAGTGCAAACACCAGGTTAAAGTTTCGCCATGACTGCCATAATGTATTATGGTTTCCAAGTGCTATACTGCCACCGGACAAACATTAAAACAGATCAAATAATTAAAATCTTTTTTTATTGTTTTTTAACACACTCCCTCACTAATTGGATGACGCTGAGTCGAATCGTGGGTTACATCAATAGTCTACAATTTTTCAATTAGAAGTTATAGATTTTTTAAATATAAAGTTAAGCTTTTCTCACATTTTTCAAAAATATTTTTTTTTTAATTCAAAAACACATTTTCAGACTCAGAAAAGGACGTTGAATTGAATGGGATAGGTCTCGATTTTTTTTAACTTTTGGGAAAGTGGTTTAAACAAGCGTTAAATTGTCATAAACGTGAGGCTTTTTTCACAAAAATATTTTTTTTATTTTTTTATTTTTTCGACCGTTCCAACCGCTTACTGAGATGATTTCGAGTCGAATGGTAGGTTACATCAATAGTCTAGAATTCTTTAATAAGAAGTTATCGATTTTTGAAATAGTTCAAGGTTTAGCTTTTCTCACATTTTTTTTAAAATATTTTTTTTTTATATTAAAAAACACCTTTTCAGACTCAAAAAAGGACGCTGAATCGAATGAGATAGGTCTCAATTTTTGTAAACTTTGGGAAAGTGTTTTTGTCAAACATTGATTTGTACGTGCGGTATCGAGCACCTAATCTGTGATAAATCAATGGAGATATTTTTTAAAAATCTGAAACTTCTCTCCATCCATGTTGAGAGTAAGCCGGATTTATTGGAACCAATCCTGATTTTTTCTGACACTGATAAGTTCAAAAGTTCACCGAAAAGACTGCAAAGGTCGACGCGGCCGAAACAATTGCATTTGTTTTAATATCTCAAATACGATAAGGACTTATAGTCCAATGTTTGGATATGTTGTTCAACTTGCCAAGACGCACGCATGGATATCTTGTTTGTCCCTAACCGACATTTTTACCAATTTCTGAATTTGGCTCTCAGTATGGGTGAACGTTCTACGACTCCATGTACCTTATGTCATTGTCAGAAGCAAACGTTAGAAGTGTCGTAGCGGGACAAACAAGACATCCATACGTGCGTCTCGGCGAGCTGTACAACATATCCGAACGACGGATTCTAAAAACGTATCGTTAAGGAGATATGTCGTGTTATTTTGCGAAATAAGTTGAGATTAGTCCCCAGCCATTTAAGGAGAACGGTAAGGCCGTGTGCGAGAAGAGTTATACGAGCACGTTCGGGGTGGCGCGCTGATGCATATACTGGTGTCCGATTTTGTTTTTACTATTTTTGAACAGTTTTTCGCTATTATCTCAGCCACTAGGGGGCGAAAACACAATCGGACAACGGATTCCGTATCTGTTAATCAGCCCAAACGCGCCAATATAAGTTTCCTCACACGAGGACATGTGGTTGCGAAAGCTAGGGTTACGCGCTTTCTCGATTAACTTGGCCACTAGGGGGCGAAAACACGATCGGACAATGGATTATTTATCAGCTCTTCAGCGCGAACGCGCCAATATAAGTTTCCTCTCACACGGACATGTGGTTGCGAAAGCTAGGGTTACGTGCTTTGTTGATTAACTTGGCCACTAGGGGGCGAGAACACGATCGGACAATGGATTATTTATCAGCTCTTCAGCACGAACGCGCCAATATAAATTTCCTCTCACACAGACATGTGGTTCTGAAAATTAGGGTTACGGTCCTTCTAGAATAACTTGGCCACTAGGGGGCGCCGAATCGGACAATGGATTATTTATCAGCTCTTCAGCTCAAACGCGCCAATATAACTTTCCTCACACATGTTATTATTATTATTATTATTATTATTATTACCCTTATTATTATTATTACCCTTATTATTATTATTATTATTATTATTCCAGTGTGTTACTGCTCTATACATTACATTATTATTCCAGTGTGTTACTGCTCTACATTCAATTATTACCCTTATTATTATTATTATTACCCTTATTATTTCAGTGTGTTACTGCTCTATAATTACATTATTATTATTATTATTATGATTATTATTACCCTTATTATTATTATTATTATTATTGGAATACAATACACACGGGGTGCCTTAAATATTATAAAATGAATTACAAAAGCGATATCAGCGTTGCATCATTTCGTTTAAAGTACTGAGAATTGGGAAATACTCCAGTAAAGTAAAAATACCTCAAAATTGTACTTAAGTACAGTACTTGAGTAAATGTACTTAGTTACTTTACACCAACGCCCTATAGAACCACAAACAGCAATTATTTGATCTGTTTTAATGTTGTAATGTTTATGTCCGGTGGCAGTATAGCACTTGGAAACCATAATACATTATGGCAGTCATGGCGAAACTTTAACCTGGTGTTTGCACTTCTGCATTTACAGCCTGTATATCAACATAAATCTTCACACTTTAAATATAAAATTATTAACTCATGGTCACAGATGTTAAAATCATGTATGGGTTCTCAAAAGTACCTCTATCTTTTGTAATGTTCAATAAAAAGCCTTTTAATCCAATTGCTGGCCATTTTCTCCATATGTTTTCACCTGACCCTATGGGTTGAAAGGTGTACTGCACTCACGCAACATTACAACTCTCTGATAAAATGGCCACCAATCAGATTAAAATGCTTTTTATTAAACAATACGGAAGATACGGGTACTTTTAAGGGCCCGCACATAATTGTAACATCCGTGGCCATAGGGTCAGCACCTTTTTAAAACATTTGAACGTTTAGATAGATCATAAAACATTTGTTTTGTCAGATCTTTATTGACACTGACAGAGACATGAGTACGAACACGCGGAATGCGGAAGTAATCTGACGTGACGTCACGGGGTTGGAAAAGTTAAACAAATCTCGCGTTCTCAACAAACACTTATCGAAAAATGATCAACAAAATATGAAAATGCACAGAATATTTCCAGGTTTGTTTGGGTGGTGATGTGTGTTATGTTGCATTTAAACCACGTCTCTTAGCTCACGTTGTGTCAGTCCAATGTAGATAGATAGATTTCATATCATGACACTTCAACCTGATGTTTGCACTTTTTCCATTTACGGCCCGTACATCTACATAAACGTCTAGATTTCAACTATAAAGTGCTTACCCCATGGCCACGGACGTTAAAATTATGTACGATCCCTCAAAAATACCCGTATATTCCGTGTTGTTCAATAAAAAGCATTTTAATCCGATTGGCTGCCATTTTCGTATAGAGTTATAATGTGCAATACACCTCCCAACCGATAGGATCGCATAGTTGAAAGCTGATGAAAAGACGGAGAAAATGGCCGTCGATCGGATTAAAAGGCTTTTTATTGAACAATACTGAAGATATTCATACTCAAGCTGGAACGCACACCATTTTAACATCCATGGCCTTTAGTTAAGCACTTCATATTTGAAATCTGATCGTTTATGACCTGGACGTTAGCGTTGTAAATGGAGCAATCCCCACCACACCCACCACACCATGTTGAACGTTCCTTTGCACATGCGCAAACCACATAGTCCCGTTTGGACTTTATAGGGCGTTAGGGATTGATTGATTGAATTGATTGATTGAAATTTTTATTAGGCAAAAGAATGTAAAACAACACAGTTACATTTATAATGCTTTTGTCTAAAAGGTCCGGCCAAAAAAGTCCTTGCGGGCTTGTTTCCATTGGGGTCCTTGAATTAATTTCATAGACATATAGTAGCAACCAAACAGTTCAAAAATCAACATAAGAATACAGAGGGGAAAAAAAATATATACCATTATGTACAAAAAAGGTCATGAGAAAATAATGAAATATATACAAAACAAAACATGATCAAAATAAAATAAAAAGTATGTACAAAAAAGGGGGAGGGGGGGGGGGGCAAATAACCAGGGAGAAATAACCAGGACTATATTTATGCTAAATAGTAAAGAAAAAGCCTTGATGAATTGCTGTAGCAGTAAAATAGAAACATCAACAGAATGAAGTGGTATAAGTGAAATTAAACTTATTTGAAATTAAACAATGAATTGACTTCATGTGCTAATGCAATGGTTCTCAAACGTTTTCGTGCCAAGGACCCCCAAATAGACACTTATTAGACCGCGGACCCCCATTTCAAAAGATAAGCCAGGGACCCCCATAAGAGAAGATTTTTACGGCTCTCTAGCAGTGATTTCAACCATTTTAATTTCAAGGACCCCCAGTTTGACATGCATTAGGCTACGGACCCCCATTTAATGGCATGTAGGTCTCTGGGACCCACATTCATATTGTAAAATCAATGTTAATTTAACTCTGAGAGTACAAATGGAACCAAATGGACCTGTTAGGGTCCATTTGGTTACATTTGTACACTCTCAGAGTTACAGACCCATAAGGGTCCATTTGGTCCCTGTCCATCATTTAGCTGGGGACCCCCTGGAACCCCCTCAAGTACCCCTGGGGGTCCCCGGACCCCACTTTGAGAACTAATGTGCTAATGGTTATCAGCGGTAGGCCTGAAAGATGACGGTCATGGACATTCTTCAACCTGGTGTGATGAATTGCTCAATTTACAACTGTAACGTCTACACAAACGTTCAGATTTCAAATATGAAGTGCTTACCTAAATGCCCAGGATGTTATACATGCCGACGTTTCAGCATGAGTACCCATATCTTCCGTATTGTTGGATAAAAAGCATTTTAATCCGATCGTCGGCCATTTTCGCATAGAGTTATAATGTGCAATACACCTCCCGACCGATAGGATCGCATAGTTGAAAGCTGATGAAAAGACGGAGAAAATGGCCGACGATCGGATTAAAAGGCTTTTTATTGAACAATACGGAAGATATGGGTACTCAAGCTGGAACGTACACAATTATAACATCCGTGGCCTTTAGTTAAGCACTTCATATTTGAAATCTGATCGTTTATGACCTGGACGTTAGCGTTGTAAATGGAGCAATCCACCACACCCATCACACTATGTTGAACGTTCATTTGCGCATGCGCAAACGACATAGTCCCGTTTGGACTTTTTAGGGCGTTAGGGAGAAATAATCAGGACTGCAAAATCGGACTTTTAGGGGAACCAGGACCTTCATAATCGGACGTTTAGGGGCTACTGACGGTTCTTCATTAAGTGACTAGTTGGGAGTGAGAATGTGTTGTTTACATACAGTGGAGTAAAGTATTTCCAATTTTCAGTACTTTTACTTCTACTCCATTACATCTCAGAGGCAAATATTATACTTTTACTCCACCACAATTATTTGAAAACTTTAGTTACTTGTTACTTTGTAGATTTTGATTTAGATTACAAAACATTAACATACATTAAGCCCTATACATTTTGGCCATTTGAAAATAGCAGATCTACAAGCTCACAATGCATCACATCGCATATGAGCTTGTAGATCTGCTATTTTCAAAAGATTTGTATAGATTTTATGCATTTGAAAACTTGAAATGGGACATTCTGCATAATGAGTAGCCTACTTTCTACTTTTGGTAGCCTACTGTAAGTACATTTTGATACCAATTCTTTCGTATTTCTACATTGCAGTATTGATACTTTTACTTTTAAAAATGAGAGTACTGTTTCCACTGATCCTATATGAGTTGAGTTCTCTTTCCTCATGTCCAATAGGGAGGTGACATGCATTTGCAAACTGCCCTGACCAGTAGCCTAATAAGATGCAAGGCACACACACATAGATCTGAGGTGTTCCCAAACTTTGATGCTACTTTACTGGTTCATCAAGTATAACAATTTGTAATAACATTCTCCTTTGATAACATTAGGCTATTGATAGCTTGTTTTGAGTAGGTTATTATCTTGTTTTGCACTCCTAGGCCATGCATCAGTGGTGTAACTAAGTACATGTACTCAAGTACTGTACTTAACTACAATTTGAGGTGTTTTTACTTCACTGGAGTATTTCCTATGTTAAATACTTTTACTTCTACTCCACTACATCTCAGAGGCAAATATTCTACTTTTTACTACAATCATTTGAAAATGTAGGCCTACAATAGTTACTTTGTAGATTTAGGATTATTATTATACATTATACATTAACCTTTTGAGTAAGTAAGTAAGTCATACATTAACCACTTCAGGCCTATATATACTTTGGCTATTTGAAAATAGCAGATCATGCTATTTTCAGAATAATTTGTATTCTAATTGAACTTTTGAAATGGGACATTCTGCATAATGAGTATTTTACTGTTGGTAGCCTACTTTAAGTATATTTTGATGCCAATACTTTTGTACTTTTACTCGAGTAAATTTTGAATACTGCACTTTTACTTGTAACAGCTAGAGCATTTCTGCATAGTGGTATTAATACTTTTACTTGAGTAAAGCATTTGAATACTTCTTCCATCACTGGTGGATATTGGACCATATTGTAATCTTACAGTATCTTAAGTCATCAGATTCGTCCATATTGAACTGCACCACGCACACACCTATATCAACTCGGTGACACGCGTTCGCGTGCGTGAGCGCGCGCACGCATGCTGTGCCAGCCAGGCTGCATTCCAAAGCTATGAAAACCAGTTGAGAAGCTGTTGATCATCATCACGTCCCCATGTGGTGGAAAAAAGTACTCAAATGTTTTACTCATGTAAAAGTATAAATACTGCAATAGAGAAATACTCAGTTACAAAAAGTCCGGAATTCGAAGGACAAAAGTATTGGTATCGAAAATATACTTAAAGAACAAAAGTAGAAAGTATTCATCATGCGGAATGTCCCATTTCACAAATTTTCAAATGCATAAAAATAGCAGATCTACAAGCTCACAATGCTGACATTGCCAGCTTGTATCTGCTATTTTCAAATGGCCAGAATGTGTAAAGGGCTGAAGTGGTTAATGTATGTTCAAAATCTATAACGTAAAACTATAGTAGCCTAACTTAAAGTTTTCATATTGTAGTGGAGTAACAGGCTATAATATTTGCCTCTGCGATGTAATGGAGTATAAAGTAAAAGTAGCTGAAAAAAAGGAAATATTCGAGTAAAGTAAAAATGCCTCAAAAGCGTACTTATACAGTACTTGAGTAAATGTACTTAGTTACTTTACACACCACTGCTCTACAAAAACCGACGATCAGAGACCAGTTGGACGAGACAGGAGTGTTTTTGTTAGAGATGCGCGTCTCATTCCTTCCACCGAAACCCTGCCAGCCAGGTGCGTCTCTCTGCTCAGACAGGATCTGGTGATCACTGTGAACAGAACTCTGACAGGATCACATCGACAAGGAGAGCATCGGGAAAGGGACGTATATATAGGCTATATATTTCATTACACACATTTAACCTGGTAAAGATCTGGGCGGGGGAATAGATCCTACAGTATATGGAATAGATTCGATCAGAATGAGACACTGAAGAAGAGACTTCGTAAACTACCTGCTGCGGATCGATTCAATAAGTGGATATAAAGCTGCACCATGGATCAGGTATGGAACAGTGTTGTTAATGTTATTACATCATGATCGGGGTCTTCAACAGGGGGTCCGGGGCCCCTAGGGGATCCCCAGAGCTACTATAGGGGGTCCGCCAAATCTTTGTGTGATAGGATTTCGTATTTTTTTTTTTTACATTAACCACTTGAACCCTAGAATTCCTTTTCTGAGGGGAACATAAGCCGAAAATCGCAGATCTACATGCTCTCACTGCAATTGAGAGCTTAGATCGACTATATTTGGCAAAGAGGCCAAAAAGTCGTCCGTTAAAATATACATGATATTTGATCCAATTAAGGCTAGATACGTATAGACCCCTTAACAGACGACGATCACACTGATAAGAACCAGTATGCGCGCGCAGGCCGGCACCGAGTGAAACTCATTCTGTCATGTCTCGCTAGGACGCGCCTCACTATTAGCCAACCAACACACAAGGTTGATTGAATGAACTGAAACCAGCGAAACCCCGAAACAATATGTTGGGAATTGATTGCATCAAACAAGCACCTCCAGTCTCAATATTGGTAAACAAATAATTGGTCTATAAGTTTTCTTTTTTACTAGTGCTTCATACGATATGAAAGTGTCACTTAATTTTATTACACAAAGAAAAGTTGTGACAAAAACAAAAATCAAGTTCAAGCAACATGGCATCTCTAACATAAAGAACGTGAGGAATCTATTGGTTTGTTCCTTTTATAGCACTTATATCAGCAGGGCAGGGCAGGGCTATGCAGCACACATTCATAGCAATAATAATATTTAAATAATATAGTATAATAGCATAGTAGCAGCTATTCTATTCTAACAGATAATCTGTATTGTTTGTATTTAGAGCTGCGTGTGTGTGTTTGGGGGGGGGGGGGGGGGGGGGTGTACAGAGGCCATTGTTCAGAAGTGATTTAGGTCGGTCTGTGACAGGATTCCAAAGCTGGTCCTTCCACTTTCTCTACCCCACAGTCAGCTGCACAAGAACAGGAGTAGACAAATGGCCCCATTAGTCAACATCATATCACCGCTTGCAAAATTACAGTTATTACTGGAAATTACTCACCTGAAAAGCATTTCCTTTTCTTGATATCGACAGCAGTGAGGAAAACACACACACTACAATTTCAACAAACGGATGCAGTTTCTGCAAACCCAAACCCTAATATAATGCCTTATAGCCTACTTGATACCATATTGTAATAGGCTCTATGCACAGCAGCCATATTATCACTTCCTTCACAGGTGTTAACAATCCTATTATAATTCTAGTAAGCTCACGGTGGTGGTGGTTGGTGGTAGGGTGGACTCTTGATCAAAATGCGCATGCGTCGTTGTGTGCCAGGTTTCGCGAGAGAAAAGCAGCGAGGTCTATGAAAACGAGGCCAAACCAAACGAACCCTATAACACCAACATTGGCCCTAAAGCGCTTACAATCGGCGGACATGGCAACACCGACGCCGACGCTACACCATAGACCCCGCCCACTCTCTGCTGTGGAAAGTAAACACTCCAGATTTGTTTTCCCACACACGATGCACATTAGCTTCATAAAGAACGGTTCTATGTCGTTCTCTTCCAGGATCGGGCGAACGTCCGCCAAGGCTCCGCTGTTTACCCTTTTGTATACATCGTATCCCAAAACTAATGGTAGATTCTAAACCGCACGGATGTTTAAGGTTTGGTCGGCTGCATAATATTTTAGGTCGCCAGAGAAACTACCCGTTTAAATCGCTTATTTAGTCAGCCTGTGGCCATGTTTCCCATTGTAGCCAAACCGGGAGCAGTAGTGGCAGCGGACGTAGGGTTTTTTTCCGGGTTGAATGGGAAACATGGCCACAGGCTGACTACATAGCCTGAATAAATAAGTTTGCCACGGGACCCGGGGCGCGCGAGTAACATGCCTACGCCATTCTCCGTGCTGTGGGTGGGGGGAGGGGGGGGAGGGGAGGGGTCCCTGGCATATCTATCAAATTGTGAAAATAGGGAGATGGAGAGAGAGGGACGGAGAGAATACTCAAATACCTTGAGTAAAAACACTTCACAGTACTGAAAATGAGTACAAATACTTAAAAGTACTGAAAATGAGTAAAAATACTTCAAAGTTGAAAAACAAAGTACAAATACTTAAAGATTGATAAAAACACTAAAAATACCTAAAAGTTGAGAAAAACAGTAAAAATACTTAAAAATAGGGGGGCGCCACGACGGGGCGCGCGCGGGGGAGAAACCGCGGGACAGGACGTGCATTAACCCCAACTTTGCAAATACTTTCGCCTGGGCCCTTCACCGGGTATGGTCTAGTAATACTAATGAAGGCTCTGTTCCATTTAGTGTAGCACAGTGGTTCTCAGATTTTTCAATTTCCACGACCCCCATAACTCTGAGAGTGTACAAATGGAACCAAATGGACCCGTAACCGTAAGGGGCCATTTGGAAACCCCTTAAGGAACCATGAGGGTCCCTGGACCCACATTTTAGACCCACTGGTGTTGCAGAGTGTTTCCAGTGAGCCAACATGCACAATATCAGCACCCTGACTCTGTTTGACCAGAATGGAACAGAGCCTTCATTAGTGTCATTGGTAACACCTGTGAATGTCTTCACAATATGGCTGCTGTGAATAGAGCTTATAGTTATACATACACATGCATCATGCATTCCTCTCTCCAGGACGACTTGATGGACTTCAACGCCCTGCGGGCCAAGTTCCAGGATGAGGACATCCTGAAGCAACCCAGGACCAAACCCGCTCTCCCACAGAAACCCAAGGTCATCCCCCCTCCCCAGAGCCCCACAGCCAACAGCCCCGCCCAACAATACCTGCCGGCGGGGGCCCGCCCCTCCCTCCTCACCTCCATGTACCACACGCTGGACGCCAAGAACCCCGGAGGCCCCAAGGTGGTCTTCAAGGAAGACAAGAAGGAGAGCAAGAAGCCCCTGATCCCCAAGAAGGGCGAGTCCAACAAGTTGAAGGGCGGTAAGGACAAAGCCACGAAGGGCAAAGACAAGGCGAACGGCGAGGGGAAGGCGGACGCCGCCAAGGACAAGAAGCTGCCGCTGCTTCCGGGCATGGCCTCCAAGGTGAGGACCGGCGAGCTCGTGCCCGTCGCCACCGCGCCGAAGAAGAAGGGCTTCCTGGGCTTCAGGAAGTCGTTGAAGAAAGAGGTGGTTCCCGAAGTCCCGGCCGATTCCCTCCTCGACGCCCCCAGCCCGGACATTCCCGGGCTGGGCCCGGTCCTCCTGATGTCCCCGTCGCCCCCTGCCCTGCAGGGCCAAACCGATCCGGGATCCCCCCCCTGTGACCCGGAACCGCCCCAGATACGGAAGGCACTGACTCCACCCGTTCCCACCACCACCATACCCGACTACAGTGCTGTAGCAGTGGCCGACGCTGCTACCCTCCCCTCCCCTGTCAAGCGCCCTGTCATTCGCCCGACCATCACCCCCCCTCCTCCTCCTCCTCCTGCTGCTGCTGCTGTCGTTCCTGATATCCCAGCGGCCCCGGAGGATCCCGTCCAGGAGCCCGAAACCCCTGCCGAGATAGGAACCTCCGCCGTCGTGTCCGTTCCGGTCTTTTCTCCTCCTCCTCCTCCTCCTGAGTCCGTCACCCCGACCCCGCCTGCTCTGGAGCCAACAACCCCACCGCCCAGCCCCGCAGAAGTGGACGTGCCCTCCCTTCCTCCCCCGCCCGCCGTCCCCATCAGCCCCTCTTCATCGCCATCTCCGCCGCACGAGGACACGGACGCCGGCGTGGCCGCGGCTGAGGTGGAGCCGGCAGGAGAGGCCGGAGAGGCTGAGGCGGAGGAGGAGGAGGAGGAGCCTCTTCTCCCGGTCGTAGAGCCTCCTCCCCCACCGCCGCCTCCTACATCCCCGTCCCCCCAGGCGGAGCGGCCGGTCTCGGCGCTGTCGGCTCTGGAGCGGGCGGGGGAGATCTCCCCCACAGCCCCCGGGAAGAAGACCCCGCCATGTGACCAGAGGATCTTACAAGCCCTGGAGAAGGCCCGCAGGAAGTTCAGGTAAACAACGGTGTTATAGATAAGTATTCTGTAGCCAATAGCACTAACACACATTCATTGCCATTCACGGACATATCCGTGATTTAAAATCCACCCGTTCACCGCCATTCACGGATATGTCCGTGATTTTTGTTGGGGGGGTGGGGGAAACGTCCAGAACCCAAGATAACGTGATCCGAAGATTTACTGCTCCATTCACTTCCTGGTTAACCCATTAAGACCTGAGGCCGATTCTTACTAATGTCTTCTAAATCCAAACAGTTTTCTGAAAAACGTTATGTTTCTAAATCAGTGGTTCTCAAACGTTTTCATGTCAAGGACCCCCGAAATGATATGTTTTTGGCCGCCGACCCCCATCTCAAAATATTTTGTTCCAGGGACCAGCAAAGATTTGAGTTAAAAATGTTCACTTTCAAAGAATATAAAAATATTCATTTGTACACATTTTCTCGATTTTTCAAAAATAGCAGATCTACAAGCTCGTAGCGTGGCACTCAGTGCCGCGCTATGAGCGTGTAGATCTGCTATTTTTGAATTGCCAAAGTGTAAAATAATGCTTTTTTTAGCTCAAATCAAAAAGTGACACAGATGCGTTCCAGGTGGGTTAACTTATTACTCGGCGCCTGTGTACTTTTTTTTTTACTATGTATTTTTGGCGAAACATGCTATTTTCAACTGGATATAACAAGAGGTGAGGTCACGATGACATTTCTTTTTTTCACGGATGCACAGTGATTTCCTCCGTGATTAGCAAACAGCAGGGGATCAATCATACTGGAGATAAATATTTTGTGGTTCTTGAAAAATGTGTCAGAATGCTTCAAAATGCTGGCAGAAGCTACCTGCCAGCATTAGAAAGCCTCTGGCAGTGAATGTGATAAGAGGGGATACACGTCAAGTAGGCACCTAACCATTGAGGGCGTCTCAATGTTAAATTGGATATTTTTTCCAAAATGTAAAAGCATAAAGAATAATGTATGTTTTGGAAAATGGTCGGAAATAACGTAAAGTAACAACATGATTTGAACATGCACGGTACATCATTATCATTACCTAAATTTACCCTTCAACTTCTTGTTTATGCCCCAAATGACTGGCTATCCACGGGTTTTGTATACATTTGTAGCTATTGTGGAAATATTAGGCCTTAAATGTCATTAAAAAAGTGTACCATAAGAGATCGTATGACGCTAATGAAACGCACTGATATATTAAGTTACTATCTTCTCATCCCGCTAACCAGCCCCGCCACATCGACCGCCGTCAGTCCGACTCCAGAGGAGCCCCCCATGTCTGTCAGCCCCACCCGCTCTCTATACGAGCTCCCGCCAATCGACTACGATGATCAGAACAGGCCGGTAGAAGTCAACGGCTTCGACCACAGTAAGACTGGACAGATCACTATGGAGCTTCTCTCGATCTTTGTCTCTTGATCTATATCTCTCTGTTTTCCAGCACTTTGTGTTACCCTGTGATTTAAACCCCACATTTTTTTGGTTTAAAAATTGATTTAAAAATGTGACTTCATCCTCTACACGAGGTATGGAGAAAATACACCCCACAGTTGGCACACCAGATGAATAGTACTGTACCATGCAGTCACAGAAAACCCCCAAACTAGCTATTGGCTTCTCTAGGTATGCAGGAGATGTCACCGTCTGTACGCTTTGATGCCGGAGGGTGCTGTCACGTGATGGTTAGCAGGAGTAATAAGGCAGTGGTTCTCAAAGGCTGATTGATTGCATACATTATTAACAAATTAACTTATTCTTTGGTGGCAAGCAGTGGTGGAAAAAGTACTCACATTTTCTACTTAAGTAAAAGTATCAATACTGCAATGCAGAAATACTCTGTCTTCAGTGAAAGACCCGTGTTCAAAATGTTACTTGAGTAAAAGTACAAAAGTATTGACATCAAAATATACTTACTTAAAGTACCAACAGTAAAAGTACTAAAATGTTTGAAAATAGCCGATCTACAAGCTCGGCTATTTTCAAATAGCCTTTATATAAAACAGGGCTAAAGTGGTTCATGCATGTTTTATAATATAATAATTTATATCTGCAAAGTAACTAGTAACTATAAAGTTTTCAAATAATTGTAGTGGAGTAAAAGTACAATATTTGCCTCTGAGATGTAGAAGTAAGTAGAAGTAAAAGTGTTGAACATTGGAAATACTCCAGTAAAGTAAAATATAGGGAGTCGGCTGGTGGCTGGGGCTTTCCACAATTTGGTGGCAGAATAGTAGAAGTGGGGTCCAGGGACCCTCGGGGTTGGAGCCAAATGGACCCGTAAGGTTGCACGCTCTCAGAGCCATGGGGTTCCTTGCAATTGAAAAGTCTGAGAACCACTTTGAGAACAATAAGGAAAGAGTTTAAAGACACACAGAGACAACAAAAACAAGCGTGTTGGAATCCCTGTCCTGTGCCAGGAACAACTCAGCAGAAAGGCAGGGCGGAGGAGGACAGGAATGTCAGCTATGGAACACGAGCACGAGCATCATGGTTCAAAAAACTTTAAATGTATGTGCAGTGCAACCTGCCATGTCAAGGAAGTTGATACCAGTCTTATAAGTACAGGAGAGCAATTGTAATGGAACAATCTTATATCGGTCCTATTTTTAATCACAGTTGGAAGAACTGAAGTGATTCTTAAAAGACAGGGAAAGAGATCAATGTTATTTATTCTCAGTTAGTTATTCACAATAAATTATGTTAAATCCACCCTGCCCCCAACATTTCCTGGGCTGTGATGTCAGGAGTGGACGTAGATGTCCTTGCTGCTGCTTGACCTGCACCACTGGACAAATAAAGGGACACTTATGTTATCAATGTACATTTAATGTCATAATGTAACATTAGAGAGGCTTCCAGAGCATTGCAAATATAGACCTTTACAATGAACATTTTCAGGCCAACAATATACCAACCCATAGTCAATTCAGTACAACTAGCAACTTCCTCCACTCGTATGCTCGTTATGCTAAAAAGGATAACACAAAAAGGTCCAGGGGGACTCGTTTCCATTGTGGTCCATTGTACTCCTTGTTGTCTACATATTCAGTATGTACACAAATATTCGAAGTTGTCCGCTATCTGTTGCCATAGCTTTGTCGCATTGCAATATGTTGTGAGCTTGTATATTTTATCAAATATTTATAGGATAGGCTATTTCAGGTGGACATTATACTAGACATGGCTTGGACTGTAAGTCTTGTCTTGTTGAACGCTCCTGGTTTTTCCAGGTCATGTCTCTGTTGTCTGTATAGGCCAGACAGAGTGCACAGCACAATGGCCTGGACTGGTTTGCTTTCCTCACAAGTCAAATTCTTCCACTTGGGCTTTTGTCTTTCTGTTTCTCCTCTTTCCTTTCTCTGGACACTTCCTTGAGTTCTTTTCACTCAGCGTTTCTTCTCCACGCGTTTGCTGTGTCTGTTATGATCACGTACAAACTGCATATCGTCTCTGTCTGGTGTAAATGATCATATATCCAAAACTGTTACTTTTCAGGATTCAAATTCAAAAGTAGCAGATTGACAAGATCTGCTACTTTTGATACTTTTGTGTGACGTTGTAATATGATCAAGTAGGGCGTTAATTTACGCAAAAAAAACACACACACAGTTAGAATATGGAGATAAGAAGTTTCTGCCCGACAGCAACGATATCAAATGGCATATCGTCACCTTGCTAAACTAATGGCCTATGTCATTTTTTAAAACGTTTTTCAGGAAAAATAAAAAACTGATCCAAAACAAAACTATATGATATTTCTTAATCATTTCACCCAAAATGTGACTATTAAAATTAAAATAACACTGTAAAACACTTTAAATAGGTTGAAATAGGATTGAATCTGACTTAGGCCAAAAACGTTTTTTAAATGGCCTAAATCAGTAAATAATTTGGCCTAAGTCACAAAACCATGTGACTCAGGCAAAAAAAAAGGCCTATTTTGGCCTAAGTCACACTAGGGAGTTAGGCCATTATACTAAAAGGGGAGGGAACAGCATGATCCTTTTCAATTATGAGATGGGCGATTTTTACCAGAGGTGGCCAGTGTCACGAGGAGCTGACTTAGGAAAAAATATAATTTTCCTCGAAAAATGACTTAGGCCATTAGTTTAGCAAGGTGACGATATTACATTTTATATCCACTTCATATCTAGTTCAAATGTGAATTGGAATTGCAGCCACCAGAAGCCATGATAAGTGGTTCAATAAAGTTAAAAAAATGATGGACATGCAATCATTTCTTTTTTTTTTGTTGCAGGGCAAGCTTCCCCCCTGTTGGAGGGCATTGCTGAGGAGGGGGCCGACTTCATCCCTGAGCTGATGATGGTTCCACCACTTCCGCCCAGGCAGCCCCTCCCAGACCTAGACTCCCTGGGTCCGGCTCCAGAGAAGCCTGCCAGACCCCCCACCGTCGACCTGACTCCCTACCTGCCTCCACCAGCTCTGGAAGACAACAGTATGGACATATTACTCCGTTGTGACACAAAGCTATATACTAGTGTTGATTTTGACAGCAGATTTTGATTTAGTTTTAGTCATAGTCTTTTGAGTAAAATTCCATTTAGTTTTAGTCATATTTTAGTCATGTGAAATGTTTTACTGTTAGTCTAGTTTCAGTCGACAAAATATCATAAGATTATAGTTGACTAAAATCTACAGTTGATTTAGTCGACTAAAATGTATTTTGGCGGTGCCTTGATGGCGTCCTAATGGCTGATTTTACACTTGCCGATCTACAAGCTCACAACGCGTCGCGTTGCGACACGTTGTGAGCTTGTAGATTGGCTATTTTCAGCATGCACACCCTAGCGCAACCAAGCATAAAATTACTTGTCTTTTAGTTCTACTGGATCTCTTCTCCAATAGTCTCTCTCTAACATTTTGGTCTAGTTTTTATTTGTTGACGAACTTGTCAATATATTTAGTCTTAGTTTTAGTCATCATAGTTTTAGTCGACGAAATCAACACTGCTATAGACCAATTATTTGTTTACAAACATTGAGACTGGACGCACAGGTGACTGCTTCATGTAATCAATTCCCAACAGATCCCCAAACCTGCTGTTTTGGGGTGAGCTTGTTTCAGTTCATTCAACCTCCTCTGTGTGTAGGCTAGTGGGGTGCGCCCTGGCGACACATATATATACTTCATCGCGCAACGGTATAGCGCACCGAGAACAGCTGACATACAAGCTCACAACCGCGTCACGGATGCGACCGCTGTGAGCTTGGAGATCTGCTATTCTCGGCCGTTCTCTGCGCGCGACACCTTCGCGGGACGGAGCATAAATTAGTCTTGACGGGCTGCAGCTGCGCGAGCCAAGCAGGTTCTGATGCCATGATCATAGAGCGCTCCCTCCGTTCCTATGACAGCCACTGGAGGTGGAGTTTTGAGGACAACTGCTTTGAATTGTTATTATTGTTTACACACAACAGAAACCAAGGATTATATATTTCAAGAGCGAGAGATCACAGTAAAAATCCTAAGCATTCTTCCTCCACACTGGGAGAAAAACAGCATCTGAAAGTGTGATGGGATGCATTTTTACACGTGAGACTGTGACCACTTTTACATAGCATCTTATGAGCGGTGGGGTTCTTTTGCTGCCGACCTGCGTGCGCATACTGTTTCGTATCAGTGTGACGTCGTCTGTTAAGGCGTCTATATACTAAATCTGTTGACAAAAGGTTCAGCAAAGTCGGGCGTTCGGGTGGTGCGGTGGCTAGGGCTGTCACGATTATGACATTTTACTTGACGATGAATTGTCGCTCAAATAATTGCGATTAGGCTTTGTAGACAAAATGTGCTCAGGGCAAATAACTTACATCATTTAATAACTTGAATAGTGGAAATAGCAGATAGTGGAAACAGCAGATCTACAAGCTCAAAACGTGTCACGTTTTGAGCTTGTGGATCGGCTGTTTCGGCTGTTTCTTTTTAAATGTTAGAAAACATTTTCAACATTATTTGTGACGATTATGCAAAAAATCTTTGCGATTATTAGGGGTGTGCCGATATATCGTCCCACGATATATCGCGATACGTTTTCGTGACGATATGTATCATTTTGGTGTTTTTGAAAAAACATTTTTAATATTATTATTGGCAATAATAATAATTCAAAAACAGAAGTATTTGTTTGCTTTTTTTCCCCCCCATATATTTTCATAATAAAAAAGTGCCATATATAGTATCGTATCGATATCGCGAGCCCAATATCGTGTATCGTATCGTGAAATTAGTGTATCGGCACACCCCTAGCGATTATATAAAAGAATTGTGATTAGGCGATTATGTAATAATTGTGACTGGGGGGTGGGGAGAGTCTGGGGGGTTCGAATCCACCGCGGTGCATCCGGCAATCACTACTAAATTGGGGAGAAAAAAATGGGTAAAAAGCATAGTTCAGCAAAGTTAAGTCCCATCCTTTATTTGTATAGCAAATGTTTTCCTCTCTAATGTTTGTACCATACTGTTTTCCTCCTCTCAGCCATAGACATCCCCGCTCCTCCAGATTTCTCAGAGGGAGAGGTCAGCGCCGAGGTCCAGGAGTTCGAGGACGTGGGATCGGACGCGCCCGGCCTACCGTCTCCGGAGTCGCCCGAACTGGAGTCGTGGGGGAACGGCGTCTCCGACAGTCTGGACAGCCCCGAGGGACACACGTTCCCGGAGACGGACACTTCGGTGTTCCACGGCAACGGGACGGAATACGATGGCGAATTCCAGGACGTTCCGGAATCGACGCAGGACGCGCCCGAGTCCTCGTCCTCCCCCGTCGCTCAGGACATCCCGATGATTACAGGGTGAGACAGACGATAACTAAGTACATTTACTCAAGTACTGTACTTAAGTACAATTTTTGAGGTGCTTTTAGTTTACTGGAGTATTTCCAATGTTTAATACTTTTACTTCTACTCCACTACATCTCAGAGGCAAATATTGTACTTTTACTCCACTGCAATTATTTGTAAACTTTAGTTACTAGTTACTTTGGAGATATAAATTACTATATTATAAAACATACATTAACCACTTTAGCCCTGTTTTATATATAGGCTATTTGAAAATAGCCGATCTACAAGCTCACAACGCGTCGCATCGCGGCGCGTTGTGAGCTTGTAGATCTGCTATTTTAAAACATTTTAGTACTTTTACTTTTAGTGTTTTAAGTAGATTTTGATGCCAATACTTTTGTACTTTTACTCAAGTAACATTTTGAACATGGGCCTTTTACTTAAACAAGCAGTTTTGATACTTTTCCTTAAGTAGAAAATGTGAGTACTTTTCCCACCACTGCTCAAAATAAGACCAAAATAATAGACCGTGACCTCTCTGACGAACCCTCTGTCCCGTCCAGGCTCCTGACAGAGAACAGCTTCTATGAGAGTGGTGACAACGTGTACGAGGATATCGCCACCGCTGCCACCAAGAAGAAAGGAAAGGGCGACGGGGGCAAGAAACGCAAAGGACCGCCAAAGAGTAAGGCATCTAATACCAGGGGTCTTCAACAGGGGGTCCAGGACCCCTAGGGGGTCCTCAGAGTTACAACAGGGGGGCCGCCAAATCTTTGTGTGATAGGATCATGTTTTTTACATTAAAGGGATTGTAGGCAAGTTCAGAGATAAAAAAAAAGAAAAAAACTATTGTCAAACACCGCACCTCCACTCAAAAAAGAAGTTTGAGAGCGTTTTAAAACCGAAAGTAAAAAGTTAAAACTGCCCACAGAAACAATGGCGGCTCGTTCCATTTTTGTCGGCTGCACTCGGTCCCATTCGGTTTCACCCGAACAGTTCACACGGGCACGGACGCGCACATGCGCGTCCGTGCATTTACGTCCCGGACAAACATAAATAATAGGAAAATACGGATTTCAGAAAGAGGACTGTGTTTCAATGCAGGAAAACACCCCAGCATCATTATATAGTGGCTGATAGAGGGGGAAAATGCAATATATATATATATATATATATATATATATATATATATATATATATATATATATAAATATTCTTCAAATTTAGGCTTAATGTTGCCTACAATCCCTTTAACTACTTGAGCCCTAGCATCCCTATTCTGAGTGGAACATTAACCAAAAATAGCCGATCTACAAGCGCACAACGCCTTGCGCTGCGAGCCTGTAGATCGGCTATTTTTGGCAAAGAGTTTTGGTGTAGAGGGGGAAAAAAGTATTGACGGTTCAAGTGGTTAAATATCTGAAAATACACATGAATCCAACATACACTGATGATAGTGCTGTCAAAGTCTATGAAACTGTCTAAGAAATATAAGATTTGTTTTATATCTGCAACACAATTTTATACAATATGTAGCAGGGGTCCCTGCTTCAACTCTCTCTCAGCTAAGGCCTGAAAACGTTGAAGACCCCTGATCTTTGTTTAAAACCTACAGTACCGTTCATAGAATACCAGATGGGCGTGTTTTAAGACAAATTCAAGATCGCAGCAACATTAACCCTGTAGCGTCCCTAATTCTATGGGCAAGTCGTTCAAAGAATTTCAAAAATCTTGTTCTAAAACTTACAAGCTCGCGATTTACGAGCTCATAGCGCAGTGTGACTCGTGGCGCATTGTGAGCCTGTAGATCGGCTGTTTCCGACGATGTATAGGGCTTAAGTGTGCTGAGCGATCTGATACCATCAGACTTCCTGATGCATAGTATTGTTTTAACACAACAAACCACACCCGTCTGGTCCTCCAAGGTTAACGTAGTCCTGGTGAATTCTGGTGTAAGACAATTCAGGCCCTTCAGTAATCATCGTCTATCATACATTCAACAGCACAGCGATAAGATTAAGTGGTTTAGGTGATGTTTAGATAACGCATCCATTATCTGTTGTATAGAAAGAATATTTTGAGTTGTTTACATAACTGTTTTTCTCATTTCACACAGATCCGTATGCCGAGACACAGCCGCCAAAAGTAAGCACGATCTTAGCTCACCCCCCACCTACTTCTTTGTGTGTGATAATGCGCGCGCGTGTGTGTGTGTGTGTGTGTGTGTGTGTGTGATAATGTGTGTGTGTGTGCGCGCGCGTGCATGTGAATTAAGTGTATGAATAAGGGATAGAGAACCCTCTTCTTATCATGACAAAAGCTGTTTATTCAGTGCAGCAGTCTCATAGATCAGCACAAAAACCCATTAAGCCTTTATCTCTCTTCTTTTTGTCAACAGGCTGAAGAGAAAACCAAGATGGGCAGGTTCGGCAAGTAAGGCCTACATTCTGACCCATTTCTGCTCTAATATCAGAGCTGTGTTTTTGTCTCAGTTATCCCATAGAGGTACAATACACTGTGGAATACTGAGCGTCTCAGTTATCCCATAGAGCAGTGGTTCCCAAACTAGGGGTCGGGACCCCCACACAAATTATTTTGGGGGGGTCCCCAGATGATTAGCTTCATATGCAATATTGCTTTTCTCACGCAACAGTAAACAAACCAACATACAGTATAAGTGTATACAGGGTATCTGCACGTTTCTAAAGTGACAATTTAAGGACTTTTAAGACTTTTTCAATACCTCTAAAATTACATAAAGTAACCAACAAACTATACTATAAAAATGGTCAAACGTTTGCCAAATTGTCAAATATTACCTTAGAAAGCAAGGTAATATTTAAATATTTAGGCAAACATTTTGAAAATAGCCAATGTGCATGCTCAGAAGCATGTAGCCTCTAGATTTTCACAATATTTATCGGTGGAACGCGAGACAGCTGAATGAAATGCCTAAACTCCAAGTGCTTGTCAGAGTGGGGGGTCCCCAGTTCAAATATGATTATTTTTGGGGGTCACGGCCTGAAAAAGGTTGAGAACCACTGCCATAGACGTACAGTACACTGTGAAATACAGAGTGTGGGTCAGTTCGATTCCATGTGTCCAAAACTGTTACTTCTCAGGATTCAAAAACAAAGTTGCAGATCTACAACCTCAAAATGTGTTGCTTTGCGGCACATTTCAAGCTTGTAGATCTGCTACTTTTGATGCTTTTGTGTGACGCTGTAGTATGATCAAGTAGGGCATTAATTTACAACACAAAAACACAAAAAGTTCAAATATGGACTCTCACCTAATGCCATGCCCAAAATAGAGACAGTGCTTAACACACTGACACCTGACCGGCCTGTCTTCCTTCTCTGTCCGTCTCCCTCCAACAGGAACGACAAGAAGGCTGCTCCTCCTGAGGGACCCGACGAGAAGGAGCTGAGGAAGAGAGAGAAACAGCGGCTGGAGAAGGAGAAAAAAGAGCTGAAGGAACAGAAGGAGAGGGAGAAGAAGGAGCAGAAAGAGAGAGAGAAGAAGGAGGGCGAGATGAAGAAGAAGTTCAAGGTGAGCCAGCGCTTTTCTTTCTTTTGACTGAGAAATAAGAGAGGAGGAGAAGAGAGGACAATTTAGGAATTTAGCAGACGCTCTTTATCCAGAGCAACTTACAATAAGCAAGTTAAGCACATCCATCAAATCCAGAGAGACAGTGTAGCGCCTCAGTAGTCTAGGATCACAGGTAAACCAAGAACCTAGCATCAGTCTTAACAATATACTATCACAAGATGATCTTTACTTTGAAACTATAGGCTACCACCTGCAGGTAAACAATGAACCAAGCATCTGTCTAAATAACATGCTTATCTAACCTTTGCATAAGTCTGCATGCATGGTCGTCAAGGCTAGGTCAAGAGCTACAGGCTAAGGTGGAGTGGAGGGTGTGAGTCTGCAGTTTTAGTTTGGGAGCCAGGAGGAGAAGAGTCTGGGATGTGTGGAGCGTTGTCCCGGATGTTTTAGGGAAGGTTCAGACAGTTTCCCTGTGTTAGCTGATCTGTAGATGAGAGGAGAGGAGAGGGGAGGGGTGTGTGTGCGCCTTGGCACCAAAACCTGTCCGAATTCATTCCTACACAGAGGAGCTGCTGAGCAAACCAACATGGTGCCTATACTGCCTAGACACAGACCTCGAAGGAATCTGTATTTTTGTCTGTCTGTCCTCCATTTCATGCGATCATTTAGGCAGAAAAATTACAAAATTTCTACTTACTTCTTCTAGTGTTGAAACGCATTCACTCTGGGCCTGTGTTGGTGAAAATATCTTCAAGCTCTGCTGTAACCAAAGAACTGCCAATGCGTGCATATAAAATACCTGTTTCACAGCAGCCATCTTTGACATGAGATAGTAGGGTAAACACAGGTGTTACCAATGATACTAATGAAGGTCGCATTCCATTCAGGACAAACTGAGTCAGGGTGCTGCATGTTAGCGCACCGAGAAAGGCTCTGTTACACTAAATAGAATGGAACCTCGATTAGTATTGTGTGTGTGTGTGTGTGTGTGTGTGTGTGTGTGTGTGTGTGTGTGTGTGTGTGTGTGTGTGTGTGTGTGTGTGTGTCACCTCACCTCACGCATGTCACCAATCACCTCCCTTCCTCTGTCAGATCACGGGGCAGGAGGAGGCCATGTACCAGGCCACAGTAACCGTGACAACAAAGGGCCGCAAGAACGACCTGCAAGTGAAGAGCGGTGACCTCATCACCATCATCAGAACGACCAACTGTCCCAAGGGCAAGTGGCTGGCCCGGGACGGCACCAACACCTGTGAGTCACACCCACTTCATAATGTCCACAGCTAGGATCCAGGGTCCATGTTTAAATCAGTGGTTCTCAAACTTTTTTGTGCCAAGGACCCCCAAATCGATATATTTTTGGGTGCGGACTCCCCTTTTTTAAATATTTTGCAGTGCCAGGGACCTCGAGAAGAAAAGATTTGAGAAAAAAACATTTTGCTTAAAATAATAAATATATAATTTTCAAAGATTTTCACAAATTTTCTAGATAAAAAAAAATAGCAGATCTACAAGCTGGCAGCGCGGCACAAAGTGACGCGCTGTGAGCTTGTAGATCTGCTATTTTTGAATAGCCAAAGTATAAATGGATAAAGTGGTTAAAATGATTGCGACGCTATGTTAACTACTTTTACTGGGGACCCCCTGGAACACCCCCCAAGGACCCCTGGGGGTCCCCGGACCCCACTTTGAGAACCAATGGTTCAAAGACTAGGTGAAAAGGCTTTATGCAAACCGAATCGAGATGTATTTTCTATTGAAACTGGGGCCGGGTGTTTCCTTAGCCATAGTCTGATAGGCGTGTAGAAGTTAAACGGTGTGGCTGATTTGAATTACAATCAGCAGACTGACAGCTGATTACAGCTGAGGCGCGTTGTGCCCTGCACCGACTAACGGCATGCTTTACATCAAGTGCAAAACATGCAAGTGATGACATCAGACCAATGACACTACCGTCTCTCTACAAACCGCTGTGAAGCCATATTCTGCGTTCACACTAGCAGCGACAAAGCAACATGCTACAACTCCTTTTCAATGGAAGACAGGGACATGGAGCGACAAACTGGTGGCTGACACACTGTCGCTGTGTGACCGCGGTGTGACAAAAAAAAAGTCGACCTGGCTTCAACTGTTTCCAGCGCTCCAATGAGGCATTAGTGAAGCGTCAACCTAGTCATGTTTTTGTTTCACCATTTCCATTCCTCTCTCGCCGCAATTCCTGCTCTGTTCCGTACATGGCAGTTAAACAGTTGTATAGGGCATAGCAGTGGCGGCCATTTTCTGGTTCCACTTCAAAATACTCAATGCATTTTTCCCATTGACATTTCAAAAAATATTTATATCAATTAATTTAAGCCTAGAATCAAGACATCCAGGGTCCTGGTGAATTAATTTTTTTTCTGTGATTTTTTAAAATTTTATATTTAATTATATGATATACTATAATTAATAAATACCCATTGTTTTGCCGTTTTCATTTTTTTTTCTCACAGAATCAAACGTTTTATGGTCATGATTCACCAGGACCCTGGATGGCTTGATTCTAGGCTTAAAATAATTGATATAAATATTTTTGGAAATGTCAATGGGAAAAATGCATTGAGTATTTTGAAGCGGAACCAGAAAATGGCCGCCACTGCTATGCCCTATAGACTGTTGTATACCGGCGCTGTATAGACAGGGCCGGATTACCCATAGGCCGTAGGGGGCGAGTGCCCTGGGGCACCAGCCAATGGGGCACCCACATAGTGCTAATCCGGCCCTGTGTATAGAACTGTGTTCCCTGTGCATACCTGCAGTTCTCGTTTTACAGAAAGCGGACTCTCTCTTTTCCTAGTGTTTCGCCCATGTGGGTGTGGTTTTGAGGTATAGTTTCTGTGAGGTTAGCGTCAAGGTTAGGTTTAGGCATAGTTTTTGAGAGGTTATGGTTAGGGTTAGGTTTAGGCATACAGTATAACCACATCCACCTAGGTAAAACACTAAAGAAAGTGGTTTAATAGTCACTTCCAGAAGGGGGCATAAACATTTCCTGTTCCAGGTCCGTGTCCCATAATGTGGCTTAATTTGATTGGCTCAGCAGCAGATCTTGAACTGGAAACAAATGACACCTTCATACGTGTTTCCAGTTCACATTTGCTGATGAGCCAATGAAATTAAGTTCTGAGAAATATTTATGCCCCTTTCCGGAAAAGGGAACCACAGTTATGCACAGAGCCTATTTCACCCTGCACTTTTCTTTTACACAGTGTGGCTTGAGCAACACTTCAACGGCGACTCTGCAGGAATGTGTAGCTGGACACACTTGGGTCGTTTTGTAGCTTTTGTCGCCGCTCGTGTGAACACAGCATTATTAGTATATAATTCAATTAATACAATACTTATTCTAAAGAACCCCAAATGACATCCTGTTTATAATTGAATAATAATAAACTTTATTTGTATAGCACCTTTCATGACATGAACTGCAGCTCAAAGTGCTTTACAGAGCAAGAATACAATTACAGTTACAACTAATTTAACAATAAAGCAAAAAAGGAAAAGCATAAAACATTAACCCATTAAGACCTGAGGCAGAAAAAAATCAAAATCCTAACAATTTTTAGGAAAAAAAATGTCACGATTTTTCAAAAATAGCAGATCTACAAGCTACAAGCTACGAGCTTGTAGATCTGCTATTTTTGAATAGCCAAAGACATCTAAAGTGACACAGATGCGTTCCAGGTATCAATGGGTTAAAATAATAGCAAAAGGAAGTGAATCAGGCAATACAGTGAGGACATGGATAACAACACAGAGATTTAAAAATCAACCAAAAATCAACTAAAAGCAAGAGTGAAGAAGTAGGTCTTGAGCTGTGCTTTAAAGCTATCCACAGAGAATGCCTGTCTTAGGTGTAATGGGAGTTTATTCCATGCTGTCGGCCCGTAGAAGCAGAATGCTGCTTTACCGTGGATTTACTAAACACAAGAGAACCCTATTTGGTAAAGTTTGTGAAGCTAAATCTAAATGTAATGTGCATACCTGTATGTGTGTGTGTGTGTGTTCCAGATGGCTACATTGCTGTGGACCACGTGGAACTGGACATCAAGGAAATGTTGGAGCTGGGGAAGAGGGCGGCCAATAACCGTAGAACTAGCACTATCGCCATAGAGCCGGAGGCAGCAAGTCAAGGGAGCAGGTGTGTGTACCAATCCAAGTTGGCATGTTTAACTTATTTGTCCTTCATTGCACGACACTTTTGGATTTTTTCACCCAACAAACACAACACAGGGGTCTAGTAGTAGTGTGGATCTCAGACTACAGTATGTGTGGATATATGTCATATGACGTATTACTCCAAATGTGAGTGTTGGTGAACTCCATATTTGGGCAACATTTGGGGGGGACATACAGATTCAGCAGCACATCCAAAAACAGTAAATAAGTAAATGGTAAATGGTGCATTTATACAGTATAGCGGTTATATCCAAGGAGCTTTACATTCACCCGGGGAGCCCGGGATTAAACTGGGAGCCTTCCGTTTCCCAAGCCGCCTGTCTACCGCCTGAGCCACTGCCGCCCCACCATTCATCCAGGTTTACTCTCTTACTACTTGTCATTTATAATTTTTTCTTCTTTTCATCAGGACTTCAAATCAATATCCACTCTCAACAGGCAGTTGTAAGTATTTATTTATACTTGATATAGTTGCTGCAATTTATAGTTGATAATTACTTACTATACTGTACATACTATACCAGGGGTCTTCAACAGGGGGTCCGGGACCCCTAGGGGGTCCTCAGAGTTACTACAGGGGATCCACCAAATCTTTTGTGTGATTGGATTTCTTTTTTTTTACATCAACGACTTGAACCCTATTTGTCCCTATTCTGAAGAGAACTTAAGCCGGAAATAGCAGATCTACAAGCTCACAACGCCTCGCGCGTGAGCTTGTATTGCTTGCTATTTTCGGCAAAGAGGTTTGGTGTTGGTCTATGAAATCTATGAAAATACAATGTTATACAGTATGTAGTGGGGGTCCCTGCTTCATCTCTCTTTCAGCTAGGGGGTCCTTGGGCTGAAAAACGTTAAAGACCCCTGTACTATACAGTATCTGGCTTCAATTTGACACCAGTGTGTGTGTGTGTGTGTGTGTGTGTGTGTTCAGTTACAGACGACAGTGAAGAGTGGACGTGTGATGATGAGGAAGTTCTCTCCTCGCCTACAGAAACCAGTGATCCCTTCAGTCCAGCGGCGTAAGTCCACACTGACCTGAACTGAGTGCCAACACTCTCTATTTCTCTTTCACCTGAACTCAACATAACCGGTCCACTTTCACATGGTCAACTGATGATTGTAGATATGAGACCTCATGTTCCATTGTACCATGGTGTCGCGTGCTGTAATAATACAAATACTGGCAAATCCCCATATTACAATCAAAAAGAATAGAACTAAAATTAATAAAAACAAAACTAAAACTAAGCCTTTTCAAAAAGTTAAACTAGCAAACCCACTTTCAAAACTAATTTGAACAACTGAAATTGAATAAAAGTCACATTGAAATGAAAGAAACAAAAGCAAATCGAAGTTGCTATTTGCTAAATTGTAATAACCTTGTTTTCAACTGGTTTCTCACTGGATCTAAGATTCTGTCTTGACCTTAAAGTCAAGACTCATCAATAGCATATTTACTATTAAAGCTGGCTTATGTACACACCCACATACTGTACAAGTATGAACTGTACACGTTTTGTGTTGTTTACATTTTTCTTTTGACAAGATTAAGATCTTCTATGTCCTTTCTTTTCTCCAGGGGTCACACCAGGACACACTCAATGCCAGATATGGGTAAGACACCACACCGGCCCGCTGATCCAAAATCAGTACTGGGCCACAAATCGTGTTTTCATATAATCCTTTTTAAGCAAATCAAATGCAGTCTGAATTGGAGCAAGAACTGGACCAACAGAAATGGGACTGACTTCTTTTTGCATTCGCTATCAGTTCATTTGAAAGAGGATGCGGTCCTTGCAGATTTACAAGTTTATAACGCGGCACCGAGTGCCACGCTATGAGCTTGTAGATCTGCTATTTTTTGATTCATTGAAAAATGTTTGGAAAATGTTTTTTTTTTTACACAAATCTTCTATTCTGGGGGTCCCTGGCACAACATATTTTGAGATGGGGGTCCGCGGCCAAACACATATAATTTAGGGAGTCCTTGACATGAAAACGTTTGAGAACCACTGGGATAAACTACAATGGCAAAGGGTGAAGCGAACCTGGAGGCGTTTGTGTTCACAAGGCACAGGTCCACGAACCTTCTAGTCCGTGAACCACAATGCGAACCATACTCAGACCACCTCGGGAGGTGGTTTGAGGTTCAGAGGTTCTCAAACTCAATTGCAAGTCCCCATCTCTGGTGTGTTAGGGAGGCAGTGGCTCAGGAGGTAGAGCGGCCGACTCCCCCTGAGTTTGTGTCGAAGTGTCCTTGAGCAAGACACTGAACCCCTAACTGCTCCTGTTGAGCAGGTCGGTGCCTTGCATAGCTTCCTCCGCCATCATGTAATGCGTATTGTAATGCACTTTGGATAAAGGTGCGATATAAATGCACTGTTTAGTGTGTGTGTGGTGGGGACTGCTAGCATGTACGGTGCCGTAGCTTAGTGGGTAGAGAGGCCGTCTCACTGTTTCGCCTCCCGGGCTGGCCACACCCCCCCCCAAGCACTCATCATGACCATCTGAGCAGCCATCAGCTAGGAGAAGTTGAAACTGAATTTCCCCTGAGGGACTAATAAAGGTCTAGCTTCTCCTCCCTGTCTTGTCTTGATGGAGTGAAACATTAGTTCTGGGTTTAGCTGAAATGTAATGAATTGAAAGAGGAAGTTGAACATAACACATGACAACAGAAGCGGAATTACTGTAGGCTATGTCAACCAAAATTGATCATTTGAGTTGATTTTTTTATGTTTGATTAGACACCCAAATGCTATATATAAGTTGACCGGGGGTCCTGACTTGGTCCGCTCCTTTTTTCCCCCTCAACACCAAATCTCTTCACTGAAAATAAGACGATCTGCTATTTTCACGGATTGTTCGCCTATTATGGCATTATTATGTTTACAGTATTATGTTTGTGTTATTTCAGGAAACAAGGATGTCAGCATAATCCACCAGCACAGTCACAGTGATATCAGCACAGAGGGCCCACAGTGAGTCTGTCAGTCTGTCTGTCTATATCTACCACTCTGTCACTCTCTCTATTACTTCTAATATCTCTCTCTCTATCTCCCTTGCTTTCTCTCAACCACTCAAACCCGATGTTCCAGATATGCATATTTAAACGTCTCTCTCTCTTTGTTATTCAGAGCGAGACATGAAGCACTTCAGAAGTTGGCCACGTTCTTCCATGCGCCCAAACCTGTGGAAGAGGAGCCCACGCCTGTGGAAGAGGAGCCCACTCCCAGGTATGACACACACACACACACACACACACACCCACACACACACCCACACACACACACACACACACACGCACACGCACGCGCACACACATAAATACATACCAGTGCTGTATTGATTTAGTTTTTCTTCTTATTCCTTCCAGCCACAGTACAGAAGAGGAGGCAGGTATGTAATGCTTAACTCATCACTTTAAACTATGTAATCCTGGGTATGTGGGTGTGGCACTGAGGCAAAGTGCTTACCCACCATCATGGTTATCAGGGTCAGATTCCTCCACGGTGCCTCCGGTTAGTCCGGGGCGCTCCATCCAACATAACATGGCTGTGTTTGAGGGTTGGTCGCAGGCAGAGGATAGGCTCTATGCACGGCAGCCATATTGGAAAGAAATTGGGCCTCTTCCTTACTTCCTGCACAGGTCTTACCAATGATACTAATGAAGGCTCTGTTCCGTACTGGTCAAACAGAGTCAGGGTGTTGATATTATGTCATGGTGGCTCACTGGAAACACTCTGCTACACCAGAGTGTCTCAAATTGGGGTCCAGGGACCCTCATGGTTCCTTGAGGGGGTTCCAAATAAGAAGTGTAACTCTGAGTGTGTACAAATGGAACCAAATGGACCCTTACGGGACCTATTGTCTGAGCTACACATAGCTGGATTAAGCTGTCAGTCAGTGAATGGAATGTGCTCTGAGCACCTGACTGGTCTGATAAACAGGAAGTCGAAGCTTACAAACTAAACACTTTGGTGTTTGTCTCTTTCTTTAGGACCGGTGTTTGTGGAGGAAGAAACACTTTGCCTGTGAGTAGGATTGTCTCACACACACACACACACACGCACACTCTCACACACACACACACACACACACACACACACACACACACACACACACACACACACACACACACACACACACACACACACACATTGAGAAAGCATCTCAGACATGTCGTGCAACCTGTTGGCAGACAAGTTTAGTGAGCGAGGGTTGAGGTGTTACATGGCATTGAAGTACCTAACATGTGAGTCAGTGAGTATGAGCGTTATGTTGTCGGGACTGACTGAGTAAACAACTTACCTACTTGATTTGTGCTTAGTCGCAGGCCAGTGTTGCACACACATAAATCGCAGATCCACAAGCTCACGACTGAAAATACTGTAGCCGATCTACAAGCTCACGACTGAAAATATCCGATCCACAAGCTCACGAATGAAAATAACCGATCTACAAGCTCACAACGGTGTGAGCTTATTTAGAGAGATAGATATAATGACGCCTATAGGCCTGTCACAATTATTACATAATAGCCTAATCACAATTAGTTGAGATAATCACAATTATTTAGCATAATCGTCAAATGTTGTTTTCCATGTTGAAACATTTTCATACATGTTCAAAAATAAAAATAGTTGATCCACAAGCTCACAATGCGTTGCGATGCGATGAGAGCTTGTAGATCTGATATTTCCACTATTTAAAAAAAACATTTTGTAAGTATAAAATTATTAAATGCCATTTCTTTGTATATTTAAGTTATTTGTCATGTGAGCAAATTTTCTTCACGAAAGAGTAAAAGCCAAACAGGAATGTATTTTTTTTGCCAACGGTCAATGTCAAAAACACAATTAAGTCAATTATTTGTGTGACAATGATCTAGTCAAGTAAAATGTGGCAATCGTGACAGTCAGACCTACTGACACCATTGTCTGTCTGCAGTCCCGATGACAGCTGTTCAACAGAGGAAGTGGATGCTGACCTTGACCCTGACATGATCATCTTACCTCCTCCAGACCTGTATGCTGACATCACTTTTGAGTAACTACTTGCACACAGGTAAGGGCAATGGTGCTGGAAGGAGTATTCACTTTAGTACGATTAGAAATACCACAGTGTAGAAACACTCTGTTACAAGTAAATGTCCTACATGAAACTACTACTACTACTACTACTAAGAAGTACAAAAGTATTAGGATACTTTGTTTCTTAACCCATTCAATCCAGGAACGCATCTTTGTCATTTTTAGATTTCTTTGTCTATTCAAAAATAGCAGATCTACAAGCTCATAGCGCGGCACTCTGTGCCGCGCTATGAGCTTGTAGGTCTGCAAATCTTTAATATATATTTTAAAGCGAACATTTGTAAAATATTTCGTTCCAGGGACCCCCAGAAGCAACGATTTGAGTTACAAATGTTTGCTTAAAAAATATCATTATTATTATATTCAAAGATTTGCACAAATTTTCACGATTAAAAAAAATAGCAGATCTACAAGCTCATAGCGCGGCACTCGGTGGAGAAAAAAAAGCGATTATACTTGATTACAGTACTTAAGTAAATACTTACTCTAAGTATTTACTTTAGCTATTTACTTTCCACCACTGGGTAAAGGCGACTCTATGATCAATGTCAAGTTCAACTGGACTCTTACCTCTGCTGTAACGTTGTTAACATGGTGAAATGTGTTGTTTGTTGTTGTGTCTGTGTCAACAGAAACAAGCATTTGGGGGGAAACGGCGTGGTTTACGGTGAGCTTCTCTACAACTGTGACAATCATCTGCTCTAAACTGGCTCACCTCACCTTCACTGCGGACTCGTCTTCTCCGTGATCGCTGTTATGAACTTCTATATAGACGGCCAATGGAACTTTGTATAAGGATCTAAAAGTATGGAGCTTTCTCCACACCGACCCTCGAACTGGACCTCTCCTGCAGTGTATGGGATTTCCTGTCTTTCTGTAGCGCATATGAAGCTACGCTCAAGACTTCAGGCAGTGGGGGACAATTTTGCCGGTGACTTTGGCCTAATAATGCTGAATTTTATACGTAGTGCGATGGTGTCGCGCCAAGAAATAGCCGATCTACAAGTTCACAATGCGTCGCGGTGCGACGCATTGTGAACTTGTAGATCGGCTATTTTTTGGCACCTGACACGGCCGTACAACAAAGTAATAAGGATTTTTTTTTTTTTTTGCTGTTTCCAGAGAAGGAGTGAGTTTTATATAAACGCAGTGCTCACCATACAAGCCAGGTGATTGGTTGGTTACAAAGTGGCCTGTTAGCCACATTATGTGAAAATGGACACTGATGACAAACTACCAGATACATATTTAGCTTTGGTTCAACACCTCGGCTAGAAAGCTACCGAACGTTCACTTTTTATCGTGTTTTTTATCACTGACTCTTTGTGTTTATCCATAGGACTGTTCAGAGACTTGATTTAGATGTATACATACATACATACATACATACATACATACATACATACATACATACATACATACATACATACATACATACATACCGCACATACATACATACATACATACATACATACATACATACAGCACATACACACTGTACATGTGATACCGTACATGCATACATACATATACATACTGCTGCTGCACAAATAAACTGTACATATATACCGTACATTCATATATATTTTTTAATTTTATTTGTTTGTTTTTATTTGTTTCTCATTACTTTACATTCCATGGTTGGACTTTATATTTTGCATTGGTTTATCGTCAAAGCATTCTGCCAAATATCAGTTAACCACACGCTGGTTGTGGTCGCACCTTCTGAACTGAAAGCATAATAGCAAAGACAATAACGTTTCCTAAACATGTTGTGGAGCAACAGATGTCGCCTTTTCTGTACTTTCTACTTCCCCGACGAATAATAATAAGTATTAGAAAAATAAGGCAGATTATGAGACAATTAACCACTTAAACCCTGTAGTCTTGAGTTACAACTATACTTTGTACAGTTCGCCAAAAATAGCCGCCCCGGAATCGGCATGCTGAGGTTTAAGTGGTTAAGGTCGTGTTCAAGTGGTATAATACTGCTCGTGTGTGGGTGTTTTTTATTGTGTCTGGAATAAAAACACAAGTCATTAATCTTGTGTGTGTGTATGTGTGTATGTGTAGTACAATATGTATACCAGTGGTTCTCAAAGTGCACACTTTAAATACTTTCAATACGGTTGAGAAGCACTGATATACAGTAACAGTATGTGTGAGTGTATGTTTCAGTGCGAGTGTATATAGTAGACATAACAGTACCAGTAAGTAAGTAAAAAAAAGACATGAAAACAAAAAAAGATTATTTCATGTTTTTGTTTATTTTTGTTTTACAATAAATACTAACCGTAAAGTGCAAATCATCAGAACAGCAACACCATGCAGTGTAGAACAAGATAAAATCCCCAATTCCAATCGCACACAAGGACAGGAAGAGAGACCCCCCCCCACACACACACACACACACACACACACACACACACACTCTCACTTGCACCGAGACATACAAATCATACAACCCTTTTCCACAGATAAAAACACAGAACAGAGCTTGGCTGTGGAAAACACTGGCTTTGGTTGCAACTAGAAACATCTTTATGTCGATGTCAAGCCCCTCCTCTGGCTTGTGTTTCTCCCAGTCCCATAGTAAAGAGTATAAAGTGGACCAACATGCCACTAGGGTAGTTGCATATACATCTGTATTAATGGTACAGTACTACTACACTTTGACAGGAGATTATGAATGTATCAAAGAGTTTAGGTTTTTAAAGACGACATCTTCACCTTTGAAGATGAAGACCTTTCGGTTGAGTCAGTGGTGTAAAGTAGCTAAGTACATTTACTCAAGTACTGTACTTAAGTACAATTTGGAGGCTTTTTTTAGTTTACTGGAGTGTTTCCGATTTTCAATACTTTTACTTCTACTCCAATACATCTCAGAGGCAAACATTGCACTTTTACTCCACTACAATTATTTGAAAACTTTAGTTACTTTGCAGATATAATTATATTATACAACATATATTAACCACTTTAGCCATATTTTACACATAGGCTATTTGAAAATAGCCGATCTACAAGCTCACAACGCGTCGCATCGCAACGCGTTGTGAGCTTGTAGATTTGCTATTTTCAAACATTCTAGTACTTTTACTTTTGGTACTTTAAGTATATTTGAGTGAGTAAAAAATATAAAAAAATGTGAGTACTTTTCCCACCACTGCGGTTGATCATAAGGCCTATTCTATATTATTGTTTTTTTCAAAAGCAGCAGTGGTTCCTATCGGAAGCATTTGGCCAGATGTTTGGCACTGGTGGTGTGATCAAAGGCAGTGCGCTATCGGCTATACAGGAACAAAAACAAGCAATTTGTTAAGGACTAATGGTCCAAGTAGGTCGACATTTATACACTGCTGCTGTTTGCAGTTGCAAATGTCTAGCAGCAGGGGGCAGAGTTCGCCCTGGCCGTGTTTAGTAAGAATACAGTATTGTGGTGAAGACACAGCCATGCATGATAATGTGATCATTGACAAACACTAACACCCTTTCAAAAGACAACACAAGTAGTAAAGGGTTTCAGCAGAGTTACAAAGAGTTTTGACAGATTCAACCAGATGCCATTATAATAATGTTGATCTCGTAAGGCAGAGGTCCTCAACTACTGGTTTTGGTGCCATGGGATGTGGGCACAAAATGAGGGGTGTCATGGAGGCTGGATAATTCAGTGTTGATTTTGTCGACTAAAACAATTACTTTTTTCACTGAGGAAAACTAGCTAAGAGGACTAAAACTGAGACTAAATATATTGCAAATAAACAAATAAAAACTAGACTAAAATGTTAGAGAGAGACTAGTGGAGAAGAGATCCAGTAGAACTAAAAGACAAGTAATTTATAGGGTGTGCATGCTGAAAATAGCAGATCTACAAGCTCACAATGGTTGTGAGCTTGTAGATCGGCTATTTTCACCATGCAACCGAGTGTAAAATCCGCCATTACGATGCCATCAAGGCACCGCCAAAACACATTTTAGTCGACTAAATCAACTGTAGATTTAGTCGACTATAATCTTTCTCTATTTTGACGACTGAAACTAGACAAAAACTAAAACATTTCAGATGACTAAAATATGACTAAAACTAAATGGAATTTTATTCAAAAGACTATGACTAAAAGTAAATCAAAATTTGCTGTCAGCACTGCCACCCAGGATTGGAATGGTCTAACCCCATCCCTCAAAAAATGCAGTTCGCTGGGCTCATTTAAAAGAGCCTTAAAAAATCACCTTTCAGGAGGCCAAAAGAGGAGGTAGTACCATTTTCCCTTAGACAGCCGACCCCCCCCCCCCCCCTGTTCTTGTACATAACTTTCCCCCCTTTTTTTATTCCTTTTGTTGTACATAGTGTTATATAAATATATATATATATATATATATATATATATATATATATATATATATATATATATATATATATATATATATATATATATATATATATATATAAAATCTTTTTGCTGTTTTATTTTTATTTTCTTTGTGTAATGATATTCGAACTGTGGTGCCACTATATATGTCTATGAATTGAATACCAAGGCCCTCATTGGAAACAAGTCCGCAAGGACTTTTATGAACGGACCTGTTAGACAAAGTATTTTAAATGTAAATGTGTTGTTTTACATTCTTTTGCCTAATAAAATATTCAATCAATCAATCAAAATCAACACTGCCGGATATGGAGCCCAATTCAACCCCAGTAGGTGATCAATTTCAAGACAGGCACCTGAAACAGTCTGGTGCACATGGAAATCATTTTAAAAAATACTGATTTTGTAGGTTAAATTAACTTATAAAGATAGGTAACGCCTGTTTTCAAAGGGAAAAGGTGCATGTTCAAAAACTTGGTTTGCAGTCACTCTTCTGATACACACATGTAGGTGTAGGGGAATGACTGGTGTGGCCTAAAAACAAGTGACAAACCACAGGCGCACGTGGTTTCGATATATTCTGCAATCTGCTCGATATATAGCGAATTCCCCAGATATATAAGCTTAATGTTGAATCAAATCTAGGCTTTTTTTTGTCTATTCACTACATTTACACTGTCACAGACAGGATGTTATGATACAGCTCAGGATATTAAATTAATTGTATACACAAAACACAATGAATAAATGTAATGTCTAATCTGTATGGTAGAGTATGTTAATACAATATAACTTATACAATTGGGGTGGTTGTATTTGGTCTCCCTGCTCTTCTATTGAGACATTTAGATCGTGTCAAAGGTCATGTCTCGCCTAGACACAGGATCTGACACAAATTTTGACCTGATGGTCAAGATTCAATTTATCCCCTGAGCATGCAGGCAGACTCTGTAGACAGGTTTCCTGTTAGTAAACATGAGAGGATATGACCGCGCAGAGGAGGGGGAAGCCTATAGAGGGCGCCATTACCCGCAGCAGCTCTGGTCAAATGTCCATTCATAAAAGAAATGATCTTCACCGGGTTTAATGAAAGTAGATTAAATTATGCAGTTTGTAATACCTTGTTTACTCAATAAAAATGATTTGTCGGAAGTTGGATCTGTTTGTATATAATAGCAGCATTATGCCTATTATGCCTATAATAGCAGAATTATGGCTATCTAACTCCCGAACATAACAACAGAGTGAACGGCGCAACAATTCGTTTCCCCCGAGCATGCGCAGATTGCGCATTCTGCTCTGTGATGACGTCGCGCGGAAATCCATCTATTAGCTCAATGGTAAAAATGTCAGCACTTGCGAAGGAAACCGGGTTCAAATCTGGGGTAGAAGAGGAAAGTTACGTGCAGCTTTAATCAAGCAAAACAAATTAAAGAAAAGGGGAAAAAAATCCTAATGTTTTCATGTAAGTTCTTTACCATTTATGCAAAGGAACATTTTTACTGCCCTCTACTTTCAATTTGACTCCATGTCACTTTTTGCAACACACATTTCAACTCCAATGTTCCATTGCAAAGGATGCTACATTACCTGGCTAGCTACATGCCCGCTGCCTTTACAAGTGCGGACGCTGGGGAGGGCAGCCATGCAAGTAAATACTCAGGACAAATAATTTGAACAGGGAAGAATAACTAAAACCCAAATCCACGCAGCATATATTATTATAGATCCATAACAGAGTACAAACAAAGGGGGACATGGCATTGGCAGTTTTAAATCATTTGAATACCAGGCCACCATATTGGAGAGTCAATCGTCTGTGCTTATGATTAGTATGTATCGACCTCCAAAGTGCAGCAAAGCCTTATTTCTAACAGAAATATCAGAACTTTTATCTATCTGTTCCACTAATTATGACAGAACTCTGATTACTGGAGATGCTAATTTGTATGTTGACATTGTTTCAGATGTTGTGGCTATGGGTTTCCTACAGTTACTGCACAATTTTGACTTTATTCAACATGTTGTTGGGCCAACACATAAACATGGCCACACCCTGGACTTGGTGATCACTAAAGGTTTGAATATCACTGTTGACAGTATTATTGATAAGCCCGAACTAACAGACCACTATTTATTGTGTTTTAATATAACTGTCTTTGATCTAAGGAAAAACAATACAGAATATACTATAAAAAAACGTTTTTTTACCTCATCTGCAGCAAACGAGTTTCCTCGTCATCTGGCGTGTGTGCAGGTGCCCCCCCTACTTGATGCTCCCTCAGTGAATGATATGGTTCAACATTTTAATCTCAAATTAGAGTCAGCTCTCGACATAGTGGCTCCTATGAAAACTAAAAAGAAACTTAATTCTAGAGTAACACCCTGGATCAACGAGCACATGCGCTCACTCAAGAAAGAATGTCGTAGAGCTGAGCGAATTTGGAGAAAAAACAAACTCACTGTCCACCTAGAGATTTTTAAGAAGTCAACAGTGGCCTATAACAAAGCACTGCTTCCAATCTGGCTTCAGGAAAGGTCATAGCACAGAAACAGCACTTGTAAAAGTAATTAATGATCTTAGGGTGTCCACTGACGACAAAATGTATCTGTTCTCCTACTCCTTGATTTAACCGCTGCTTTTGACACGATTGATCACAAAATTCTACTACAACGCATGGAGTACTGGATTGGTTTGTCAGGCACAGCCTTGTCTTGGTTTTACTCTTACCTAACAGGCAGAAGCTATTTTGTCAGCCTAGCTAACTTTGACTCAGACAAACACGACATCTGCTCTGGTATTCCACAGGGCTCAATTCTGGGTCCCTTATTGTTCTCCCTGTATATACTACCGCTGGGAGAACTCATCGCCGATTACGGAGTGAACTTCCATTTCTATGCTGATGATACCCAGCTGTATCTTTCGGTAGCTCCAGACGACCCCTGCGCTCTAGACCCATTGTTGACCTGTCTGTCCAGTATAAAATGCTGGATGAGTGAGAACTTTCTTAAGCTAAATGAGGATAAAACAGAAGTTCTCATAATTGGCTCCAGTGAGCAGAGAGAATCAATAATAAGTAGACTTGGTAACCTGGCTGTAGAAAGTAACACCACAGTAAAGAACCTGGGGGTTATTATCGATTCTGAATTGAATTTTAATACACACATTAATCATGTCACCAAGATTGCTTTCTTTCATCTTAGAAATATTGCGCGAATTAGAGACTATCTGTCGTTAGACGATGCAAAAACGTTGATCCACGCTTTTGTTTTCTCTCGGCTTGATTACTGCAACGCACTCTACTCTGGCCTGCCAAAGAGAACAACTGACAGATTACAACTTGTTCAAAATGCGGCAGCCAGAATTTTAACTAAAACTAGGATGAGAGAACATATCACTCCAGTTCTAGCTTCACTACACTGGCTCCCGGTTGTTTTTAGGATTGATTTTAAAATTATTTTAATAGTTTATAAAGCTCTAAATGGTCTGGCACCTTCCTACCTCTATGACTGCCTAGAGAGATATGTTCCAAACCGGCCCCTCAGGTCTTCAAGTGCTGACCTGCTCGAGGTGCCTACAATGACATATAAAAAATACGGTGAAGCAGCATTCTGCTTTTACGGACCGACAGTGTGGAATAAACTCCCATTACACCTAAGACAGGCAGCCTCTGTCGATAGCTTTAAAGCACAGCTCAAGACCTATTTCTTCACTCTTGCTTTTAGCTGATTCGTTGGTTGATTTTTAAGTCCTCACAGTATTGCCTATTATAATGTTGTTTTATGCTTTTGTTTTTATCTTATTTTATTTTTATTTTTTTTGCTTTATTGTTAAATTGGTTGTAACTGTATTTGTATTCTTGCTCTGTAAAGCACTTTGCGCTGCATTTCATGTCATGAAAGGTGCTATACAAATAAAGTTTATTATTATTATTATCTGGTTGAACAGTAGTCATTTAAAATACAGTACATCTTATCTCTACACCATCCACCTGTGTTTTATACTGACACACCAGTAGAAAGGCAACAGACTCGAAGCTCCCTCCTTTGAAATACCGCAATGTCACTGCAAAAGTTAACAAGACACCTCCAAAGAAACAGAGAGAGAGAGAGATATCCATAAAGATTGAAAGAGAGCAGAGACAGAGGGAGAAAGATAGAAATTCACCTAAGCAGCAACAGTTTGTATTCTACATTCAGCCCTAAAATAATTTAGGAAAGGAAAAAACAAAAAGAAAAGTCAACTTGATAGCATAGACAACTACAATGGCAAACAACAGAGGACTACAGTGTCATGCATCAAACATAGGACAACATAGGTTGGATTCACGCTACAAGGTTTCAGGTACGAAACCGTTTTTAAAAGCCTAAATTATACTCCGTAGTTGTACAACGGCATCACCTGCGTCGTGAACTGAGAACCTGTTCTCGTCCGCAAAGCGACACTGTCACGCAATGAAGTATAAATTAAGCCGCACACCACATCAGGGCCCGGGCCAAAAAGATTTAAGGTTGTGAAACCACAAGAAAACTGAAACGCCAACATGGGGGATTTCATTTCCATGTTCTGTGTGCATTGCTTTTTGTGTTCACTCTTTAATGTTTTCTGTTAGTAAATCCCCCTGGCTCTGATGATGTTATATAGATGTATTGATAACTTCTTTGTTTGTGTATCTGGTTTGTGTTTGTTCGTTTTGTATTGTCTAGTAATTCATGAGAATATAAATAAAGATTTGTAAAAAAAAAAAAAAGGAAAAAAATGGTATTGATCCCAGGCTATAATAACCTTGGTGGCAGACTGCTGGTAGTCATGGCTGCTTGTTCCCACCTGATCGTGTGTCAGTCCAGACTGCTCCTCCACACCGTACTGAATAACTGCTAGTTTGCATAACGTCTTCAAAGTGTTGGATCTGGTCAAACAATCAACCGATTATCAGTTCAACAATGACTAAAACTAAGACTACATTTCGCAAACAAATAAAAACTAGACTAAAATGTTAGTGAAGGACTAGTGGAGAAGAGATGCTGTAGAACTAAAAGACAAGTCATTTTATGTTTGGTGGCGCTCGGATGTTGCGCTCTGAAAATAGCAGATCTACAAGCTTGTGAGCTTGTTGATTGGCTATTTTCAACATACAAGCAAGTGTAAAATCAGCAGCCATTATGACGCCATCAAGGCACCGCCAAAATAGATTTTGGGCGACAAAATCAACTGTAGCTTTAGTCGACTAAAATCTCATGATAATTAGTTGACTAAAACTAGACTAAATAAAATATTTCAGATGACTAAAATATGACTAAAACTAGAATACATCTAATTCAAATTAAGTCTATAACTAAAACTAAATCAAAATGTGTTGTCAGAATTAACACTGCGACCCACTACGATACAAACATCTTGGTCCCGTTGACGGTGACAGGGGACCGTACCCTACCAGGTGCCCAAGTGCCTCCGAAATGAATTGAAGACCAGACCATTATGGAGGTGTCCAGCTTGTACCAGTCACAGGGGTTTGTTAAATCAGATAGATGCCCTCCATAGATATAGGTCTACATGACCTTTCCAATGACGCAGGCTGAACACCCTCCCATCTGGAGCAGTTCCCGATACCGTTGGCTTGAACCATCTGTGGGTGTCGACATCAAATGCATAAACCTCATACTATAGTCGTTTATTGGTGTATGCCAAATTGCCAATGAAAAAAGTGAAAACGTGAATACATGGTCCTCCATTGATTTGAAATTTTGGATGTGCTACCTTTTTGGGATTTTTTTTAATTCCTACTTTTGACGTGTATACTGGATTTTGGGTCTAGCACTCCACTGAGAAAACCCATTGTTGATGCGCAACCCCTTTTTCTTATTTAGTCCCATTTTTGCTCATCAGTCCCATAACCCTATACCCTATATCCCATAACCCTATACCTTACCTATACCAGGGACCCCCGTGGACCCTTGTGGACCCCTGTGGACCCCCGTGGACCCCTGTGGACCCCCATGGACCCCTGTGGACCCCCGTGGACCCAAGGCCGCCACGGGGACCCCCGTAGACCGTGGACGGGGGTCCAGATCTCTCTCTCTGTCTCTACCACCCCCCCTCTCTCTCTCTCTCTCTCTCTCTCTCTCTCTCTCTCTCTCTCTCTCTACCCCCCACTCTCTCCCCCTCTCTCTCTCTACCCCCCACTCTCTCCCCCTCTCTCTCTGTCTAAGCAGAAATACAGGAAGTTCCGCCCAAAGAAGTTACGTTGATACATACCATTCCAAGGCATGAAGACTGTGAGGTGATTGGTTGATAAAAGAGCTCCTGGACTAATAGCCACCCAGCCCTCATCTCTCTCTCTCTCTCTCTCTCTCTCTCTCTCTCTCCCTCTCCCTCTCTCTCAGCTCAATTGCTTTAACTCTTAGAAACACTTTATTTACCAACCATAAACTTAAAAACAAGGACTTTATACGTATACACAAAACAAGACATTGAACAACTAACAGACAAGGAACCCACTGACTCTTCACCTGTTGCTTCATCTGTTGCTGAACTCACCAGGTAAGACCAGCTCACAATACAAAGTACGTAATGTAGCCTAATGTTACTTTTTAAAAGGGTAATACGCAGTGTTGTGCAGGTTACTTCATCTTGGGACCCCCTGTGTGTGTGTGTGTGCATGTGCATGTACGTGTGCGTGTGCGTGCGTGTGTGTGTATGCGCACACACATTCTTCCCTCATCATTTCCAAAGTAAGAAAAAGTAAATAAAATAATGCTTTGGAAAATGGTATGAAATAATGTTAAGTATGCCTGATTTGAACCTGCTAAATTTACCATTCAACTTATTGTTTATGCCATATATGACATCCACAAGTTTTATACTAATAGTTGAAATTAGGCCTTAAATGAAAAATGTTCAAATCATGTATACTTTACTTATTTCAGACCATTTCCCAAAGCATACAGAGGCTTATCAGGTGCCCACTCTTCTGATTACCCAGGAGGAGTTTAAAGGGATATTTCACTTTCCAAAAATTAGAAAAAGTAGTGGAAAAAAATCACGGCCCCTTCGCACATTAGAATGTCCTTCTAATGCGTGAGGGGGCCGTGACTTTTCTACTACTTTTTTAATAAAAGAAAATGTAATGTAGTAGTGAAATATAATATAGTGAAATATCCCTTTAACTAGTCATATTTGCATACTAGACGTAAGTAACAACAACCACAGTTGGGTTTTAAAAACAAAATCGAATTGCTTTGATTTAATTGACATGATTTCCCATGTTAGCCAGTCTGGGGACTGGCTCGCTCGGCAGACAAAGAACTGATCAGTGCTCCCTGGGCCACAGAAAACATTCGCTGACATACTTTACAGTACGCTTTGTAATCATCTCCACTGACGCTGTCAAGCCAAGGGTTTGACTCGTCCTACTCATGTCTGTACTTTTGGAGACATTTTCTCTTTTGAGGACGCGGTGGAGTATCGGCTCTGTCTGTAGACATTTTAAAAATGTGCGGTGCCGGTGCAGTGAGCAGCGCTGGTGTCGGTAACTAGGCAACGATGACAGTGCAGGGCAGGTAACTAGGCAACAATGACAGTGCAGGCCAGGTACAGACAGAGGGTTGGCACAGAGTGCACCCGTTGCAGCCACAGGAAGTGTATGCCCTTAGGAGGTCCTGCGTGACCCCCGCTGGCACAATTTAGCTGGCTTTAATATTTAATGTGTTTTATTTTGTTCATTATTGTTAAATTCCGTGTTGACGTGTGTATGACTGACAGACGTGTTTGTATGGGCTCTGTAGGAAAATACAGGACAAATCGCGTCCTGTATAGGTTCAATACAGGACGCAACATTTATTTCTCAAATAAAGGACGATTCCGTATTTTACAGGACAGGTGGTAACCCTAGGGTTATGTTACCAGGTCTAAGTCTCACAGAATGACAACAATGTGGTTGGATGGGCACACAAGTTATCCTTTCTTCCACCTGTGTCTCTGTAGCAATGCAGATGGACCAGTAATGTAATGGGTGACCCCTCCTAGGCCCTGGGGCTAAGCCACTGACCTAGCGCTGACCTAGCGCTGCCTGTGTGTGTGTGTGTGTGTGTGTGTGTGTGTGTGTGTGTGTGTGTGTGTGACTGACTGGTTTTAGGAATTGCATTAACTTTTCAACAATGTAGGTGCGCTCTATGATGAGGTGACGTCGTCAGTCTAGCCATAGCTATAGAAACCTAGACACCTCATTGGCCTCTGCAGTTCATTGGAGCGATCTGTATCTCGGGCGCCATTTTGGAGAAGGCAAGCTTCCTAACTAACTGGCCAATCAAAGCGTGTCTTTTCCAGGAATCTATTTGCATAAAAATATCCTGTTATATTTTTATACAACTAGATTCTGCCAAGTCCCGGAAAGACGCGCTGTGATTGGCCAGTAGTCAGGAAGCTTGCCTTCTCCAAAATGGCGCCCGAGGTACAGACGCGTCAGAGGAGGCGTCTACCTTTATATGTCTATGAGTCTAACAGCCGCCCCCCCCCCCCCCCCCCCCCCCCCCCCCTCCACAGCTCAGTCAGCAGCCAGGCTGCATAGCAGGCCCAGGCAGCAGGCAGACAGTATAGGCAGTATAACAAGATTAATTCACTCTTACACACAGTGATGATGTGACTTGCAAACGAGTGATAGAATACTGATCGTGTGAGTGTCATCATTCAGAATACTACACCACCCAAAAAACACCCATTTCGGTACCCCCCTCCGCCTAGGGCGCCTATAGGGAGTACCACAAAATCCTAAAGGGGGCGTCAACATGTGTCACTTGGTAGAGGCGGCCATTGTTGGGGAAGGAGGGTACATAAATAGCTTGGAAACAGTGACTTTCTCCTCCGAAAATAGCCGATCTACAGCGCAGTGCGCTTGTAGATCGGCTATTTTCGGAGAACAGATTTAATGTGCAGATTACCAATCTCTTAAAAAAAACACCCTATCTACATTCATTAATAAGTGTTCTTGAAAGTGAATCTTGAAACAGTCATTCATATGTAGCATACCATGAGTTATTATAGAACATTACTAAGTTCTGAATTACTAAGTTCTGAATCAGGTCTTCATGATTAAAAACAATGAGAATTTATAATGTCTACATTACGGAGAACCGAAAATACCATGTGTTATCAAATTATAGAACATTACTACAGTTATGAATCAGTTCTGAATGCCTTTATTTGTGCAAGTACAACAAATACAAAACAAAGTGTCTACTGTACATTAACAGTCCCAGTGCAACTATGCTACAAGTAGAAACAAGTGTCTTTGGAACTTTCAAGTACAGGAAAATGTAAATTATAAGCCATTGGCAAGCCAAAAATGACTCCTTCAGAGTGACCCAGGTTCTATCTAGACCAACAGGTTTTCGTGCAACGACTACAGCATACAGATGCAAAACAGCTTCACTAGAGACAACACTTTACAAGTGAAATATAATTTACAAATGAAACACAATTTACACGTGAAGCCAGACAGGGTAGCGACCCTTTGGTGCCAACACGTTGGCACGCTAAATTATCTTTATATTAAATGTTTTAATTTCCATGTATTGTATTTGGATACATTTGCGTGACTAAAAATTAAACGGAAGTGGGGGGAGGCGGGGCTTCCACTTTCCCCCTTACTCATTAACAGAGCTCCCGTTGCTCCAGACTGTATGACCGGAAGCAAGGACAAACTGTGGGCATTGTTTGTGGAGTTTCAGGAGCAGGGGAGTGGGACAGGGGTCCAGTGACAGGGTAGTGGGACAGGGGTCCAGGGACAAGGGAGTGGGAGAGGGGTCCAGGGACAGGGTAGTGGGACAGGGACAGGGGAGTGGGACAGGGGTCCAGGCATAGGGTAGTGGGACAGGGGTCCATTGACAGGGTAGTGGGACAGGGTTCCAGGGACAGGGGAGTGGGACAGGGGTCCAGGGAGTCTCAGATACCTAGAACCAAATCAGCACAAATCATTCCATACATTTGGGCCAGTTGGGCCTAATAGACCCAACTAGTTGGGTCTATTTGGTTGGCTCTGGTAGGCCGTTATCAGCCATTGCTTTGGGTGATTTGTCACATTGAAATACAGCACAAACCCCATTCTAGCACCTGCCTCGGCGGCGTGCCTCGCTAATAATTAGACTTTCGGCCCCAATCTCCTGGAAGCGAACTTGAGCCACGAGAGGCACAGCCTCAGTCGGCACAGTCACTGTGCCGAACGTTGCGAAGATTCTGATCCCACAGATTCTGTCCAAACATTATGTAAACCGGTACACATTATCTCATATAGTCATGTGATCAAGACAGATCTGGCTGACTTTTCATATTTCATCCTGATTGGCTAAGATTGGCATTTAAGTTTGCATGTCTGTGCAATAACTTCATTAACATTAATTCCTCAACTTCTACAGATTCCACTCACTCTATAATGACTGAATTTCCAGCATTGCTGGACCACAATAACCTACCTGACCTGGCGGAGACCTGTGCTCCGAGAAGCACTTTTTCTAGAAGTAGTTTTCTTTCTATTTGTGTGTGATGCATTTATGACCCAATGTAATCCTCTCCCACATCTCTTCAGTGAACAATGGCCAGTTATCCAGAGTCCAGTTATCCAGATCTTGCAGTGATTGATGGGAAGAGTCTGGACAAGAGCTGGAAGCTGATTGGTGCAGGTGGATTTGGGCAAGTCTATAAAGCCAGACATCTTCAGTGGAGACGGGATGTGGCCATTAAACGATTATGTCTTGATGACGGGTAAGTGCAAAAGTACAAACTGGCGATGACGCGGTATTTCAAATGTCTTACACTCCATGTGTTCTTGGAAACCTCTTGCACACACACACACACAGAACAAATAGTATAGTATATTGTGTGTGAAACCTCACTTGAATAGCAATAAGTGACTAATGTGCACTGAACAGCTAGCGTTTTACCACTTCTGAAATTTGGCATTATAATTTAATGATTAATGAAATATTCAGATATTCACCCATTCTTGAGAATTGAGACAAAACCTTTTATATTCTTATTATTCAATTAGGCCAGGAAAATATACTTTAAAAGATCAAAGGGTTGACTATTAAACCATGTAATGGGTGAACCTCCTACAGTTTAAAAAAAAATCATTCACTTGTACTGAGATTATAATTATTGCGACCGGTAGAAGGTGAAATAGCGACATCTGCTGGGCCATTAATAGGAACAGCACTATGTAAGAGAACCCGGAAGAGAAATTCAATTCCAGTGCCAGATACTGGGCCATTGATCGATACACATTAGCTCTGGGGTCATGTGATCAAGATGTAACATGATTTTTCAGATTCCATACCAATTGGCCATGACTGCCTTCCAAATTTCACGGGCCTGGGTAGGTAACCCGGTTTGGCGGGGGGCTTACTTTTGTAGTCCATATACACGTTTGATTTATAGCTTGTGTAATAGTTTGTGCATACATGAAGTGCAGTAACTGATGCACTCTTTTAGACCCATGCTGCTTTATGTACCAGGCTGGTGTGTTATTTTGAAAGCATTAGTAAGCTCTGGTTATACTGTGGTCCCACTTATTAATCAGTGAGATTAATTTGTTGCATTTGGACTTTGGACTGTTGGGATTCTGCCGAGTATGAATAGATAAGAATAAAAAGAGTCCGTACACCATTTGCTGCTCCCAAATGTACGTTTGCTCAGGTTCTTCCTCATACCTGTTCCTCAGCCTGGTTGACTTGAAACGTCACCACTAGTCAACATACATTTGGGAGCAGCAATCTGTGAGCAGACTTTTTATTCATATCTATTGTTATTGTTTTTGGTCCAGCACCCAGCCTAGTAGGTTTGGGATGTGCGTGTATTTTGGCTGTTTTCCAGCTTCTCTTTCAATTTAGCCAAATGCTCACATTAAATACTTATCATTTGTCTTGTTATTACGATCCTTCAGGACCAGCTCAGATAAGTCCTTCCTTCGTGAAGCTGAATTGATGCAACGGGCAGAGAGCCCCCATGTCATCCAGGTCCTGGGCGTCTTCAAGGGCAGTCTACCATCTGTCTCTGGCACACACGTTTGCCTGGTCATGGAATTGATGGAGAGAGGATCCCTCTGCTCCGTGCATGTCAGCTTTTCCCCCTTTATTGATTCACTGACATATTCAATGATCCAGTGATGTTGAACCATTTTCAATCTAATGAGCTGAAACTTGATATAAACGTATTCATAAAAGAAAACTACACAGTACATCACCTTCTAAAATTCATAGAAAAAACAACAACTTGAACATAAAGTATACCCAGTAATGGTATTATGTACTTATGTACATAATATATAATATATAAAACATATAGCATACAGTACCTACACTATATTCCGTATATTTAGTGATTTATTTTGTATTTGACAAATCAAATGTAGGTGCACACAAACAATGAGCTTCTCTCAGGTTTTTGGTTTTGGACAGCCACGCGTTTCCAGAGACTGTTCTGCTTTCAACAGTTTGTCCGTTAGAAATTGCCTAATTGTTTACGCAAAATAAATTGTTTACTAATTGGTCAAACCCAACTCTTTTTTTCTTAGCAGAAGAGAGAACTCTGGAGCAACACGGACAGTTTAGGCCTTTTATTTAGTTAGGTGCAAGTACAACAGAATGACTGACGTTTCGGTCTTTCGACCTTCCTCAGAGTCATAGGTGGCAGCGTCAAGGAGGACATTTAAATACAAAGGCGAGCATGGGTTGTACTCTCAATAAGCCAATAGTAGATGGCCCTCTGTTTGGTGGTAATTACCTAGTACTGCAAGTCACAATCTCAAGGTTGCGCCAATCAGTAATGATTAGGCTTAGCTCAGGGCATATGGACCATTTAGCATATTACAAAATATAAAAAATAGTCTACACATATAATGCCTTGGTAAGGTTAGTTTAAAACAGTGTGCATATAGACAAAGGGGCCAAACAATGTTGGGCCAATGCAAAAACACTTTAGATACATTTAGACAAAAATTCATTTTTAATTTTTTTAAGATACAAAAAAGGGGGAACTCTCTAAAGAGTAAAGGGCACACAAAAGCAAAGTCATGAAACCTCAGAGACCGTCTATAGAAAACATGAAAGGCTCAATTCTTCATTTAGGCCATTGGGTTCTAAGGTATCAAGGTTATGGATCCATAATGCTTCTCTACGAAGCAGTTTGTTAATTATGTCTCCACCCCTGCTTTTGTGTGCCCTTTACTCTTGAGAGTGTTCCCCCTTTTTCTCTTTTGTATCTTAAAAATCACACCCTGTGTGAAGGAAGCGGTGCCTTTGGGGCGGGGCGTAACTCATTTCCGTTGGTCCCTATTGGTGGTCTGAGTCCACTGACCAAATTTGTACTTGGTAGCATGCTGCAAAGTGGGGCGGGGCGGGGCTTCAGCAATTCATGTTCATCCCTATTGGTGGTCTAAGGCTTCGTCCACACGTACACGGGTATTTTCATAAACGCAGATATTTCGTTTTCGTTTTTGAAAACCTCCGCGTCTACACGGCCCTGTTTAAAAAAATCTCTCTGTCCACACGACAACGGCTAAACGTTAACGGCTAAATGCAAAAACTCCGTTTACCGTGTCCACACGAGAACACATAGCCGGAGTTTTTAAAAATCTACACTGTGGCAGGAGTTTTCCAAAAGATGCGTTTACATGGAGCAAAAACGCGTTTGCGTGTGGACGAACCCCCCAAAACGCATATAAAAAGCTACGTTTATGAAAATACCCGTGTACGTGTGGACGAAGCCTTAGTCCACATACCAAATTTGGACTTGGTGCCATTCTGCAAACTGGAGTTATAGCTGTTCAAAATCCCGTGCTCATCCCGTGCTCAAACGGGCGGACAGACATAACATACGCTGGGGGTCCCTGGACCCCGCTTTGATAACTTCAGCAATTCATGTGCGTCCCTATTGGTGGTCTAAGTCCACATACCAAAGTTGGACTTGGTGGCATGCTGCAAACTGGAGTTATAGCTGTTTAAAATCCCGTGCTCATCCCGTGCTCAAACGGGCGGACGGACATAACATACGCGGGGGGTCCCTGGACCCCGCTTTGATAACTTCAGCAATTCATGCTCGTCCCTATTGGTGGTCTAAGTCCACATACCAAATTAGGACTTGGTGGCATGCTGCGAACTGGAGTTATAGCTGTTTAAAATCCCGTGCTCTAAACGGGCGGACGGACATAACATACGCTGGGGGTCCCTGGACCCCTCTTTGATAAGCAGTGGCACGTGTGGCCAAAGAGAGGAGAGATGGCATAGGCAATGTCCAAGTCTGTGTGTGTGTGTGTGTGTGTGTGTGTGTGTGTGTGTGTGTGTGTGTGTGTGTGTGTGTGTGTGTGTGTGTGTGTGTGTGTGTGTGTGTGTGTGTGTGTGTGCGTGTGAACACACAACGACTCCCCATCTGCGTTGCCACGTTCCCACAAGATAAGCACAAAAGACAAGAAAATTTCAGTGTTGCCACATTTGCGCCAGAAACAAGCAACCACCTACATGAAAAAAAAAAAAACAGCCGAAGGGGTCCGCCATGTTTCACGGGGGTCTGCGGGGGTCCCAACACTCTGGGGGTCCGGGGACCCCCAGGAAAAAAATGATATATATATATATATATATATATATATATATATATATATATATATATATATATTTTTTTTTTACTTTTCTTTTGGAAATTTTCATCCCATGATTTTGGCACCCCGTGCGCGGGGCCCCGTGCGCGGCTAGCGGGCGGGCGGACCTCTAGTTTTTTATATTTTGTAATATGCTAAATGGTCCATATGCCCTGAGCTAAGCCTAATCATTACTGATTGGCGCAACCTTGAGATTGTGACTTGCAGTACTAGGTAATTACCACCAAACAGAGGGCCATCTACTATTGGCTTATTGAGAGTACAACCCATGCTCACCTCTGTATTTAAATGTCCTCCTTGATGCTGCCACCTATGACTCTGAGGAAGGTCGAAAGACCGAAACGTCAGTCATTCTGTTGTACTTGCACCTAACTAAATAAAAGGCCTAACTGTCCGTGTTGCTCCAGAGTTCTCTCTTCTGCTTGTATTGTCCATACCCTTGTGACGCACCGGACTGGCCGTTTAAGGCTGAGGCGCAACGGTAGAACTCCTTTGTTCTTTTTTCTTATATTGTCATGGTTTTATTTAACTTTATTCTGGCAAAATGCTGTTGCTAAATTAGGTCAACATCAATTACATTACACCTCTCCCTCAGAAGCGTAGCGTCTATTGGGCCACTTGGGCCACGGCCAGGCAATAGAGCTTTGGCCCAGTCTAGCTACTGAAAGACATGGACGAGAAAAAAAGAAAAAAAAATCAATATAACAACAACATTAGCAGGCCCTCACCCCTGTCCATACTATGGGAACGACACATGCACATTTTCTGTTGTCGCCAACCACAGTAGGTCGCCTTTGTTTTCAAATTGCCCCCCATTTGCAAGAGAGAAATTTCCGACTTTATAAAGTCGGAAATGTATGAGCTTATGAACTAGCAAATTACCATCATTATAAACTAGCAAAATTCGGAGGGAAAAAAAACTCAGAAAAGCGTATTTAAGGTGGCAAGTTCCTTTCACTTTCACTGGAACATAGCCTCTACCATCACCGCTTCCACTTTGCAATGGGTCGAATCAAATGATACATTTCAATCGGATTTAGCAATAAGGAAGTAGACTACTCTTGAATTAAATTAATCAATAGAAGAAGGCTTTACTCAATGCGTAATGGCTACACGCTGTGTGGGTGTCCAGACTCAGAGGATTCCTGTGCGTGTGCAAAAGACTTAAAAGTAGGGTAAGTGATATGTTTTGGTTAAAACAAAAAGTATTTTGTTAAAAGGTTAAAATACTATATTCTGATAGTAATCATTGCTATAGAGTGTTTTTTTCAGTAACAGATGTCTCCCTGTCTCTCCAGCTCTTTAATAAACAGAAAATACATTTTTCGGTAGGTGTCAAAATCTCAGCCAATCAGGAGAAAGTACCCATTTTAAGCTTGATTTGTATAGTGTTCCAGTTCCAATTTTGTCTGCTCATTTCTTAGTGTCATCACTTCCAATTTCACTTGTTTAATCTGTATCCTGATTGAGTTCTCTGTCCTGGTTGGATAAAATTGGAAATGAAACTGAAACTGAAACGAAAATGCATTTTCTGTTTAATAAAGAGGTGGAGAGACAAGGAGACTCCTAATACTGAACAAACACTCTATAGCAATGAGTACTATCAGAATATAGAGCTATTTAACACTTATTTTAACCAAAGCAAATCACTTACCCTACCTTTAAGTATAAACGAGTCAGAAAGTCTGTCTGTGTCTGTCTGTGTGTCTGGATAGATGGATATATCCATAGACCTTTATTGATTCGCATCAGGAAGTTCAGGTGTCATAAATATTGATAGCAATGTTGATATTCCACTGTTAAATATAGTCTATAAAGTCGTTGGAATCAGCACCATACCACATACTGCCAAGGCGCAACCTCCGTGAATAAACTAGCAAACTAACAACAAACATATAACATAAGGATAATAGCTTTAAATGAGCCTTTATTTGAATTTGTGATTCTTAATTAACCTTTTTTTGTTTTACCCCCTTCCTCACCAGAAAAAACTAAACCACCCTCCTCTACCCTGGTCCCTGGTCTTTCGAGTGGCTCACCAAGTGGCTCTGGGCATGAACCACCTTCATGGTCTCGACCCTCCCATCATCCACAAGGACCTGAAGCCTGACAACATACTGCTGGACAAAGACCTAAATGTCAAGGTGAGTCCCAGACAAATGTTTGGATGATTACCATGGGTCATTTTTTTTAAATGTGCTCTATAAATAAAATGGACTTGACTTGAAGCATGCCCATCCTCTGGGATCGTTCAAGCTCATATTCATTCAGTTATTGTTTTTGATTGATTGTCTCCGCCAGTATGGTGGAGAATATGTTTTCGTCTCCGTCCTTCCGTGTGTGTGTGCGTCTCACCCAAGTTAACATTGGTCAAGCTTCACGTGACACGTGACAATATGTTGTCACAAATGCTTTGATTGGCTAGCGAGACGCATGATGAAATAAAAGCCTATAAATAGCAAAATCACTTCAAAAAATCATTTATTTTTATTGAAGTGACCATCACTGTGATGACCACTGTTGTTTCTAAATATGAATGGGGTGTGATTTTTTGTCTCCGCCAGGAGAGTTTTACCCTCCGTGTGTGTGTCCGTCTCAGCCAAGCTAACATTGGTCAAGTGACACGTGACAATTAGTCCAGGGGCCAACACTGAAATTTTCACAAATTGGTACCACCTAAGGTGACCGTAAAGTGTTTGTATTTTTGTCTTCCTACATGTCTCTAGTTTATATTTTGGTATGATAACCCTTCCAATCTTGTAGCTTAATGGCAGTTATCACTACCTACCGGCTAATGTATCCGGTAGGAGACACAAAGTAGAATCTTTGTGTCTCCTACCGGAAATACACCCGGGCATCAAATTATTGCGACAAAAAACAAAATATATCCATGTATTCAAGGCTTCATGGGGTGTGCAATTGATAACTTCTAAGATTTTTGGTGTTTGCAAAAAGACTGCTTTCCATAAGCTTGCAAAAGTTGACCCTCCTTCGGTCTAGGGTGGTCATAGCTGAATGGGTAGAGAGTCCCCCTGGGAAACTTAAAGGAGGAGTTCACCCAAAAAAATATTTATTTTCCATCAATTGCACACCCCATGAAGCCTTGAATACATGGATATATTTTGTTTTTTGTCGCAATAATTTGATGCCCGGGTGTATTTCCGGTAGGAGACACAAAGATTCTACTTTGTGTCTCCTACCGAATACATTAGCCGGTAGGTAGTGATAACTGCCATTAAGCTACAAGATTGGAAGGGTTATCATACCAAAATATAAACTAGAGACATGTAGGAAGACAAAAATACAAAAACTTTACGGTCACCTTAGGTGGTACCAAAATATGGCTTGGCCCCTGGACTAAATATGTAATTTAAATAGGTAAGACTAGCCTGGCTCCAGCCCCTAAATCGCTAGCCACGCCCATTCAAAAAATATGTTCAGGCGATTCAGGTCTGGTGATGCTCTCATAGGAGGTCTCAGACTCGGTTGAAAATCTGTACGACGAATTGGGATCGGGATAATCCAGTATGAACCAATCGCGCTGGTTCATAGTGGAGTCCCACTTTGGCCACGCCCCCATCTCAGAAATCGGCTGCATTGAGAGGGCTTTCAGACTGAATAATGGAGTGAAACGAAATGAAAATTCAGGCTGAGTGTCAGGCTAAGGTAAGACAGGATTAATCAGGAACAGTACTGGCGGAGACCTGTGCTCTGAGGAGCACATTTTCTAGTTGAATACTTTAATAGTCAGAAATGTAAACAGCATGAGTACAGTCAGACATTTAGGCTAAAAGGATAACACATAAAAGTCCAGGGGACTCGTTTCCATTGTGGTCCTATGTATTCAATTCATAAATATTGCATTAAAATAACACAATAATACATGTCATCAACAATACAAAACACTATTATGTACAAAGGAGAAAAGGGGAAAATATCGGGAGTGAATGACACATCCTTTCTATGGGAAAAATTGCGTTTACCTCACCTGTTGTCTCCTGATAGATGGATTTTCAGGTCTGTTTTGAAAGAAGCCAGTAATACTTTTTTTTAATGGATGGTAAATGGTACTTCTATTTATTTGCATATGAAATGGTTAAAGTGTTTTGGGTGATTCAACTAGAATGGGCAGAATTGTTACAAAACATATCAAATCAAAATTACAAATCAAATAAGGAAGGGAAAGGAACAGCGGTCCATACAGGTTCCACATGGACCAACAACCAACGACAAAGCACATAGTTCACAATATGCACATGGCACAAAGCACAGAGCATGTAATATATGTACCAGCACAATATAATGCACTATACCATACAACATAGCAACAACATCAACTATTTAACTGCCACTACGCTACTTCCCTGAGACGCTACGGGGACACTACTTCCCTGACACACTACGGGGACGCTACTTCCCTGACACACTACGGGGACGCTACTTCCCTGAGACGCTTTTCAAACCTTTATTTATTCTCGAAAGACATTGAGGTTGGGAGGCATACGTTAGAACGTAGTGCACCCATTGAGGTTGCCCTCATTTGCAGTGTCGTCGAGATACAGCACAGTACAACATCAATATTCATATCAATGATAAATTCAGAACAAAAACAAAATTAAAAACAGTTACAGACATTTGTGGGTCGATCTGCAATCAAAGATTTAAATTGACCATATGTTATGGGCGAACTGATCTTAAATTTCAGCTGTAGGTCACGTAGTTGGGGCACTAACGCAAAAGGCTGTTTTCCCCAGTGCAGTTTTTACCCTAGGGACTTTTAGCGTCAGCCAGTCATTTGAGCGTGTCCCATGCGCTCCAGGATTCCATTCCATCAAATAATTAATATATGATGGCAAAGTCCCATCAATTGCCTTAAAATAAATAGGTACCAATGTTTGTTTCGCCTGTCAGCCAAGGATGGCCAACCTACCCTGTCAAATAGGATGCAGTGATGGGTCCTAAAATGTTCACCAGAAATGAAGCGCAGGGCAGAGTGGTAAACTGAATCTAAGACCTTGAGGGTAGAAGGGGAAGCATTTCTATAAATGACATCACCATAGTCCAAAACAGGGAGAGCAACAGCTTCAATTACTCTTTTTCTACAGGTCATTGGGAAACTAGCTTTATTCCTGTAGAAGAAGCCAATCTTTTGTCTGAGCTTGCAGGCAAGATTGTCTAAATGATATTTAAAAGTTAATTTTTCATCAAGCCAGATTCCAAGATATTTATATTCAGTAACCCTTTCTATGATGGTTCCATTTGAGGTAGTAATATATAGGCTATTGTAATCTATTTCCCTGGCCCTAGAGAATAACATGTATTTAGTTTTTCCTGCATTAAGTACAAGTTTCAGCTCCTTAAGGGAATCCTGAAACGCATTAAATGACAGCTGCAATTTTTCAGTTGCCAGCTGGACAGACTCAGCAATGCAATAAAGAATGGTGTCGTCTGCATAGAAATGGGCTTGGCAGCCACCAAGAGACAAAGCCATGTTATTTATATATAAAGTAAATAAAACAGGGCCCAGAATTGACCCTTGAGGGACGCCTTTGGAGATTGGTAAGAACCCTGATTGGGCCCTCCCAGCTTTCACGCACTGGGATCTCTCAGTCAGATAGCTCTGAAACCAAGTGCAGGTATTTTTATCAAACCCAGTGCTGTGAAGTATATTTAAAAGTAATAAATGATCAACTGTGTCATAAATCTATGAATAGTGCAGCACAATGTTGTCTTTTATCTACAGCGGAAGCAATGTCATTTACAATTAGGGTAGTGGCAGTACTGTGCTTAGCTCTAAAACCCGACTGAAGTGGGGTTAATACAGAGTTGTTTGATACAAATATTTTAAGCTGCTTATTTACCAAAGACTCCAGAGTTTTCGCTAAGCAGGAAAGCTTGGAAATTGGCCGATAGTTATTTGGGTCACTTTTGTGTAGTGGTGAGATATGGGCCATTTTCCAGACATTTTTTGGGACAATACATGTTGACACAGAGAGATTAAAAATATGTGTTATATGCTCTGAAATTAATGGAGCAGCTAATTTAAGAAAAAATGGATCTAAACAGTCTTCCCCAGTTGACTTTTTTGAATCAATGCAGAGCAAGGCAGTAAAAATATCATTATAAATAAAAGGTTTCAGAGAGAAATGAGAGTCATGTCTCTCAGTGTGAGAGACATGGCTCACAACGTCCACATGTGTGCTTCCAGAATTTTCATTTGCTATGACCTCATTCTCAAAAAGGTGACCTGCAGCAGCAAAATGTTCATTAAAAACTGTGCAAATATCGCTTAGGTCAGAAAAGACACACTGACCGACGTTTATATGTGCAGGTAGTGAGGTACCCTTTTGTCTCTGACTGAATTTACAGTTTTCCAGAATTTAGCTGGGTTAGAATCACATTGAAGTATAGCATCTAGATAATAATCAGATTTTGCTTTCCTTACAGCTGATGTGAAGGCATTTCTCAGTTGCCTAAAAGCAAGCCAATGAGAGGGGTTTCCTGACTTCTTGGCTAAAACCCAGGTCTTGTTTTTCGCCTGAAGCAGAGATGATAATTCTGAAGTGAACCAAGGATTAGTCCTAGCTTGAATTCTTTGCTTTTTAAAAGGGGCATGCATATTTACAATAGAGTTAAAAACTTGTATAAAAGGATCCAGTGCTACATTTACATCCATAATGTCTAGAATACTAGAAATGCTACTATTTTGGAGATCAGATAAGAAGGCCATCTTGTTAAAATGTTTAAAATTTCTCCTTATTACAATTTCTGAGTGAGCTTTCTTTACATGTGTATCTCTAATACAGGCTATTGGGCAGTGGTCACTTACTCCTAGATCAAAGACACCAGAAGCAGTAATCTTATCAGGCTTATTTACTCAAATTAAATCAATTAAGGTTGATCGTGACATGTTATTTAGATTAGGTCTGGTAGGCGCCGCTCTATACATAGTATAGAGCGGTCCTGCTCTATACCTGGCTTTTCCGTCAACGTTCTGATTGGTCAGGTCTGTCAACGTTCTGATTGGTCAGGTCCGTCAACGTTCTGATTGGTCAGGCCCGTCGAGGTTCTGATTGGTCAGGTCCGTCAACGTTCTGATTGGTCAGGCCCGTCATGCTCCAATTACATAACAATCGACTGTTGGTCATTTACTCCCACATGCAGGACGAGTTGCTTTATTGTGGATGGGATAGCGGCTAGAATAATGGGGAGACGGTCAAGAATAAATTGTGTATTTGCACCTGGATAGCAATACTTTATGGCGTTGGGAATCTGGATGTTTCTGACCATGGAGTCGCCGATAATTAACACTGTGGGAGGTGGTGGTGGTGGTGGGGGAGGCGGAGGGGATCGGGTGTACAGAGGGCGCGCGCCAGGTTGTGCGTAACGGTTGGAAACCACCACCCCGCTCTGTGGCGAGGGGTTTCCATTCCCAACGTGAGCACCCGTGTATCCGCGGCGGTCAGGGACTACCGCCTCGCTGTGTGGCGAGGGGTCAACATCCCCAACATCTCCTACGTGAGCACCCGTGTGTCCGCGGTGGTCAGGGACTACCACCTCACTGTTTGGCGAGGGGTCAACATCCCCAACATCTCCATGCAATACGGGTGGAGGCATAGCACTGCCCCAGGTCCGGCCCCTGACTATCTTTGCCCCCTGAAGCTCCTCCAGCAAGCTCAGTGGTTGAGAACCAGCTGTGGGATCTACCAGGGTAGCGGCGGCTATACCTGTAGCTGTAGCAGCCAGGCTATCAAAAAGGTCCTCGTCCTCCCGGATTCCATGTAGCAGTGTGATACGCACCTCCAATTCCTTGATTCTCCGTTCATGTAGGAGACAGCTTTCATAGCCCTGTGTAAAGGTGAGTGTTGTCATGATAACACCGTGGGTTAATTCGGACGTTTGCTGTTTCTTCTGAGTGGGAAGATTGTAGCGGCGGTGCCGCAGCCGGCTTATAGTAATCACAAGTGATCAATAAGTCCGATTTTGAAATTATTCCACTGGGTGTGCAGATGACAGATGTGGCAATAATTCCCCGGAATGTTAAATTTAAAAAATGTCCTTAAAAGTAATAATAAATAGGTTTTAAAAGTGACGGAGAGCCCACAGACGCTGACAGACGCTGACGCATGCGTGCTAAGGTGGTCAAAAAAAAGAAAAACGGGGACGCTACTTCCCTGAGACGCTACGGGGACACTACTTCCCTGAGACGCTACGGGGACGCTACTTCCCTGAGACGCTACGGGGACGCTACTTCCCTGAGAAGCTACGGGGACGCTACTTCCCTGAGACGCTACGGGGGCACTACTTCCCTGAGACGCTACGGGCACACTACTTCCCTGAGACGCTACGGGCACACTACTTCCCTGAGACGCTACGGGCACACTACTTCCCTGAGACGCTACGGGCACACTACTTCCCTGAGACGCTACGGGCACACTACTTCCCTGAGACGCTACGGGGACGCTACTTACCTGATCGCCGTCCTCACGGAGATCGTCTCATTACACGCACAGGGATCTCGGGAGTCTCGGAAAGAAACAAATACATCCGGTCGCGGTAATCAGTTGCATAGTTGTGGCCAGTTGAATGAGGCTTGTTTTTGCCGTAAAGCAAGAGGAATGAGATATAGCCATTTTCCCACAGGAAATAAACAGGAAGTAAATGAGCCAGGTCTGTCATCATCTGAAAACAAAAATCTCGTCATTCTCGTCAGTGGCATGAAAGAGTTAAGTTTATACACAGGCAAACTCCTCTCAATGGTTACACACAGCAGAACAACAAGCCCCCTGTCTCCACCTCTAGCTGTTATAGTAATGACATCATACATGCAGTTTAGACACAATGTTATAATCACATACAACACTGACAATATATCAACTCGTTTCTTTGCTCAACTTTGCATATAATACTCACATTTCTCCAGTTTAAATGCCTACACGTTACTGAAGAGGCCAGACCTCAACAATACAGGACAGGCAACAAACACAACAATTAGCTCTAGAAATGGCACAGACCTTTTACCAGGTCAGCAGCTGCACCCAAACATCCCCCTCTCACCACACCACACACCATAGATATAGAAACCTAGATACCTCATTGGCCTCTGCAGTTCCAACCAATCACATCGCGTTGACTACTGGCCAATCACAGCGCGTCTAACTGACTAGTTGCTGCGCGTTGACTATTGGCCAATCACAGCGCGTCTAACTGACTAGTTGCTGCGCGGCTGCCTCTTAAGAAAAGACCCGTCCCTCCTGCCTCTGATTGGCCTACCAAACGCCCCCTTCTGTGACGCACACGAAAGCTTGCCCTGCTGAAGCGTAAGGAAGTGGAAGGCTAGCCCTGCGGAACAAGGAAGTGCGCCCGAGATACGAACGCTTCAGAGACGAAGGAGGCGTCTACCTTTATATGTCTATGCCACACACTACCGGTGTGTGTGTGAGGACCCACAGATTGGCCATCTGCTACCTGCCTGTTCAGAAAGGCCTTAAATACCTGTGTCACTTTATCTCTGCCTCCCTCTAGGAGCCAAACATAGCCTCCGTTTTGTGTGAGCATGGTAAACAAACCAATTAAATGACTGATCTGTGTATGGGAGGGCATTCACGAATACTGCCTAAAAGTATTCAAAAAGAACAGGGACAAAAGGCAGGGGTTGGTGAAATAACATCATCGATTGTCTGTGAGAGGCTGTAAAATGGCAGCTGTGTGTTCTGATTGGACTAAACCCTGAGCAGTCTTTCCAGGCAGGCATGAATCATGGCAGACATACAACTTCACAATGTCTCGCGGATGGACGCGTTGTGAGCTTGTAGATCTGCTATTTTTGATGCACAAAACAGTCCTATGACGGAGCATGGGCACATAACTGCTGCCATTGGTTGAACCGTTGAAGTGAAAACTAAAAAACACATTCATTCAGTTCATTTAACATGGACTAACTCATAAAATGATACGATACGATACGATACGATACGATACGATAATACTTTATTGTCAGTTTTCACTGAAATTTGTCTTGCGACCCAGAAACAGCCATGTATGCAACATATAACAGTACACACATTTGACATGACACAAGAAAACAACAAAATGCAAATACATACATAAAGACATGCAAAGACAAGAGCAATGTCCACCACTCAGCCTACCCCTGGCTTATAACTCCTGATTAAGCCTCAATGTCGTCTGATGGACAAAGGACCTCTTGATAGTTCAAGCCTATTTATTTATTTTCTCTCCATTCTCCTCTCTTTTCATCCAGATCACTGACTTTGGACTTTCCAAGTTTGTCGACTGTTCGACGGCTGCTAATATCAAGGGGGCGGGAACGACAAGCTACATGCCTCCAGAGGCCTTAATCTCCTTGTCATACAAAGCCACCCCCCTCTTTGATGTCTACAGGTAATCATCATTCCCTGTGGGATTGTCTGTGTGGATCTAATTATATCCTCAACTCAATCGACTCAGCTGTATGTTGCTGCAAAGCCCTGTGAATGTCCAACATAAATCATGAACTGCTCATTACGTGTAGTGGATAGGCTTCATACTATTCAAGTAGCAAGTTCATGTTGTCATGTAGTCATGTTGATCTTTCTGTTTCATTACATTTGTTTTAGTTTTGTTTAACAGAAAGTAGATACATGTAGCTCCTTATGTGCAAACTAACCTAAGTTCACGTAGGCCTATGTGTAAAGTGACAAATACCCCAACAATATGGACATTTTATCTAGTTGCTATTTTGTTGTTTTTGTTGTTCTCAATTGGCAAATTAAACATGAATGCTATGTAAGGTAATTACTGACGTCTCTTTTTATTTTAGCTATGGGATACTTCTGTGTTCCACTGTGAAGGGGAAACAACCATATGGCAAGTGATTTTCTCTCTCCTTTATTTTTTCTCTCTCCATCAGTCTCCCACTCCTTAAATTACACATAGCCTCTGACTCACATATGGCACTCTTTGGCTTAAAGACGGGGTGCCGTGATTTTCAGTGATCTCCCCCCCCCCCCCCCCTAAAACATAATCATCAGGTATTATGGTTATACTAAGATTTTTTCAAAAACGTGTACAGAAATGGTTAAAATTATGTTTTTATGTGGATACGCCTCCAGTTCATTAAGTATACCTGGTTCTCACCTTAGCATCTACTCCACCACCTTAGCAACACCCACCTGTCCTAGTCCCTCCTCCTCCTCATGCCGACACCTGTTGTTGTGTTATGATAATGAGGGGGAGGGTATGTTTTTACTATGTCACTAAAGCGCTGTTTCTCTATTGGCACGTTTGACCCTCAAGGTTTCAGCCTCCAGGTAGAAACTCAAAATAGTCAGAGAAGACATAAAACACCATAAAAACACCACCAGGGGGCTTAATGAAGTTCTATCAACTCAGTCCATACTGCTATTCATAGGGCTGCACATGTGTCATGTGTTTCGCTAGCCAATCACAGTCCTGAATTTGCAAAGTCAGCCAATCACATTACAGTTAGTGGTGATGACACTAGCTGTAATGTGATTGGCTGATATGAAAAAAGTATCGATTTGCATTAACAATGGAAGGGTTAGGGGGTACACAAATGTTTTGGTCGGTGTCCAAAACTCACTTATAGGGGGCGGCTACACCGCCCCAAAAACAGAAAAAGTGCAAAACCATGGCACCACCTCTTTAATGTCAATTCAACAATAGCAATAATTAGAAACACATTGTTTGACTAGTACCTATTTTCCTATAGATTACTAAGGATTCTCTTCAATTCATCCATCCCCTCCCATCATCTATCCTCCACTCTGTCCTCTCAGATGCCAACCCCTCCATCATAGCGTATCGGGTCCCTCAGGGACAAAGGCCGTCCCTGGATGAGGTTGACCCAGAGCAGGCCACAGGTCTGGAGGACCTGGTGAAGCTCATGGAGAGGTGCTGGCACCAAGAACCAGATAAAAGACCTCTGTTTCCAGGTGAGAAGGCTGCTATGCAACAACCATCACTTGGATGGAAAGTTGAATAGTTTTAGACCTCCAAACTGCAGAAATAGGCTGACACTGGTGAACTGATCACCAAGGGAAGACAAATGACATGACACTGAACACAATAGAATATAAGAGAATATAATGGAGTAGAAAAGTTGGCACAGCAGTTCCTTGAGAAAACTGTGCGGGCTCGCTGAAAGCAAAAATGCTCAGTAGAAATAGCATTTGAGAAGAATGTATGTTATAGAAGCAGCAGTGAACTTGAAAGTTGGAAAACAAATCACACTCATCGTGCGGTGTCTTTGATGAGTTTATTTATTTCATTGAGCCATATATGAACGAGAGGAACAATGTTTAATCCCTGTCCATTCATTTCAATAGAGTGCTTACCAGTGCCACTTCAAGCAAATAATTGTGCAACTACTAATTAAAGGTTAACTGTAGGCAACTTTAAGCCTAAATTTAATTTTAAAAAAATGGGCATGGGTACACTGTCATGCCGGGTCGGAAGTTGTAGGGAATTAACATTAAATATTAAAGATATGATACACCAATATAGTTTAAATACAGATGACCTTGTGCCCATGCCCTAAGCACCCTGCAGTATGACGTGTCAGCTCTCAGGTGCATTCAGAAACTTTATTTCACACGTTCCAACCGACTGATCTCCCGACTTCATTTGACTGCCAGTCTGTATAGTAATCCGTAGTTCTGTAAGACAACACATAAATAGATAAAGACAACTCATAAAGGATAAGATATATTTATTGAATATAAAATGAGCAATACATTTATTATGGTTTGGCGATGAATTGGATCTGCTTTTAGGTACTCTGATAAAGCGCATTTCCCAACCAGGGACTCCCCCCATAGTACCCCATAGTAAATCCCCACCATAGTACATAAACAGCAGATTCAAAACAACAGGTAGCTGGGGTGGTGGAGGGTGAGCAGCAAGTTTAGCAACAGCAATGAACAGCAGCGCAGCAGCAACAACAGTGTGTGGGCAGCAAAAGCAAGCAGGATGAGAAGTGCAAGAGAGCTACCTTAGGTCATACTTAGTTGAATTAATACTTAATTAATCATGTGTTTTCCCTTGGAATGCATAGGACCTCAATGGAAACAAGTGTACTAGGATTTTTTTGCGTAAATCCTTTTAGACCAAGTGTATAACTGTACTCGAGCTGTTTGCATTTATGTCTAATAAAGTATTCAATCAATCAATCATTCCTTGGATCATTACACAACTCCCCAAATAAGCTACGCCCATTTCCACCTCACGCTACTCAAACACTAGCGGGATTATTATTTCTTGTCAACATTCAAGTAGAACAATGAGAAGGTATAACCCAGCTAAAATAATGTGTCATTATAAAAATATATAAATGATATATGATTAGCAGTCCACTTCCTCCTGTTGGTACGGATGGATTCACATTGCATCGTTCCGTACCCGAGCACGCATGATCCGGATCCAAGACTACCTCGGGAGGTGGTTTCGGGTACGATACGGTGATCCGTTTCGGGGAACGATTCACACTACCACAACATCAGCCAAGTGGTCCAGGGTGCGCACCCGGGACCATAGTGTGAAACCGCCCTTAAACTCATGAACTCATAAACCACCCATAAAACAAACATGGGTAAATTCTCCTTCTACAGCACTGCGACCCGGCTGAGGAATAGTCTAACCCCATCCCTCAAAAAATGTAGTTAGCTGGGTTCATTTAAAACAGCCCTGAAAATTCACCTTTCAGAAGGCCAAAGGGAGAAGTAGCACCATTTCTCCCTTAGACAGACGACCCCCCCCCCCCCTTTCTTCGACTCTCACCCCCCCCCCCCCCCCTTTTTTTTTGTTTCTTTTCCCAACTCTGTAAATATAGTGGGGTTTTTTGTCTGTATTTTTTGTGATAATATTAAACTGTTGGTGCTACTTTATATGTCTATGAATTGAATACCAAGGACCTCAATGAAAACATGGACTTTTTAGACAAAGTGTTTTAAGTGTACTTACATTACTGTTATTTACATTCTGCCTAATAACATATCCAATCAATCAATCAATCAATCAATATTCAATCAATCAAACTGCAGTCTGTCTGACCAGCTGAATCTACTGTTCCCAGAATGCACTGCTGTGACAGAAGCCCTCTATGAGAAGCACGAGCCGGGGATTAAGAATGCCGTCCACCAAGTGGTATCAGAGCTGGTAATGAATACACGCAGTCAGCACTCACTTTCTCACTTTAAAATTATACCGTCCTACAAGTGCTAAAGGAGCTGGTAATGATGATGGTAATGATTATCTATGTATTCAAATGCTTTTAGGTCTTTGTTTTATTTTTGTTTCCTCACTCTCCTCCTCCCTCTCTCCAGGACCAACAGGAATCAGGTATGTGCTTATTCTCAATGGTCGTCTTTGTAATTCAAGGTTCAAGGTTCATTTTTTTTGTCATTTACATGCTTGCACATGAAACGAAAATCGTACTCAGGACCAGCACTGTCCAATAAAATAACTATCAATACATAAAGAATAGGCATAAAATACTAAAGTGCAGTGAATTCAAACTGAGCAGCATATTAAGAAAGTATCATCCAGCATTTATCAAAACGAGATAACCTGGCAGCATGACATAATGTATAACAGCAGAGCAAGGCAGAACAGCCAAAGTGCATTTATTGGGGTTTAGAGTTCATCAGTCTAATAGCCCCTGGGTAGAAACTGCATTTAAGCCTTTCAGTTCTAGCTTTGATGGACCAGGGGGACTCGTTTCCATTGTACTCCTTGTTGTCTACAGTACATATTCAGTATGTACACAAATATCCAAAGTTGTCCCCTATCTGTTGCCATAGCTTTAATCACATAACCCTATATACGTCATTGTACGACAAGTGGCGAAAATAACTGATCTACAAGCCCATAACGTGTCGCATTGCGATATTTTGCTTGTATAGCTTGTATATTTTATCAAGTATTTATAGGATAGGCTATTTCAGGTGGACATTATACTAGACATGGCTTGGACTGTAAGACAGGAGTCTTGTTGAAGCCTCCTGGTTTTTCCAGGTCATGTCTCTGTCTGGCCTATACAGAAAACAGAGTGCACACAGCACAATGGCCTGGACTGGTTTGCTTTCCCCACAAGTCAAATTCTTCCACTTGGGCTTTTGTCTTTCTGTTTCTCCTCTTTCCTTTCTCTGGACACTTCCTTGAGTTCTTGTTGTCACAGTTCTGCTGTGTCTGTTATGATCAAGTACAAACTGTATATCGTCTCTGTCGGGTGGAAAGCTAATATGTCCAAAACTGTTACTTTTCAGGATTCAAATTCAAAAGCATCAAAAGTAGCAGATCGACAAGATCTGCTACTTTTTATACTTTTGTGTGAAGCTGTAATATGATCAAGTAGGGCGTTAATTAACGCAAAAACACACACACAGTTAGAATATGGAGATAAGAAGTTTCTGCCCGACAGCAACGATATCAAATGGCATATCGTCACCGTGCTAAACTAATAGCCTATGTCATTTTTTAAAAAGTTTTTCAGGAAAAATAAAAAACTGATCCAAAACAAAACTATATGATATTTCTTAATCATTTCACCCAAAATGTTTATAAAAAAGTATGACTATTAAAATTAAAATAACACTGTCTGTCAGTTATGTAACATTTAAACAGGTTTAAATAGGATTGAATCTGACTTAGGGTAATATGTTTTGTTTAAATGGCCGAAATCAGTAAATAATTTGGCCTAAGTCACAAAACCACGTGACTCAGGCAAAAAAAGGCCTATTTTGGCCTAAGTCACACTAGGGAGTTAGGCCTTTATACTAAAAGGGGAGGGAACAGCATGATCCTTTTCAATTAGGAGATGGGCGATTTTACCAGAGGTGGCCAGTGTCATGAGGAGCTGACCTCGAAAAATGACTTAGGCCATTAGTTTAGCAAGGTGACGATATTACATTTTATATCCACTTCATATCTAGTTCAAATGTGAATTTGAATTGCAGCCACCAGAAGCCATCATAAGTGGTACGGTAAAGTAAAAAACGATGGACATGCAATCATTTTTTTTTTATCGCAGAAGTGGACGTGCCCTCCCTTCCTCCCCCGCCCGCCGTCCCCATCAGCCCCTCTTCATCGCCATCTACGCCGCACGAGGACACGGACGCCGGCGTGGCCGCGGCTGAGGTGGAGCCGGCAGGAGAGGCTGAGGCGGGGGAGGAGGAGGAGTCTCTTCTCCCGGTTGTAGAGCCTCCTCCCCCCCCGCCGCCGCCTACATCCCCGTCCACCCATGCGGAGCGGCCGGTCTCGGCGCTGTCGGCTCTGGAGTGGGCGGGGGAGATCTCCCCCACACCCCCCGGGAAGAAGACCCCGCCATGTGACCAGAGGATCTTACAAGCCCTGGAGAAGGACCGCAGGAAGTTCAGGTAAACAACGGTGTTATAGATAAGTATTCTGTAGCCAATAGCACTAACACACATTCACTGCCATTCACGGACATATCCGTGTTTTAAAATCCACCCGTTCACCGCCATTCACGGATATGTCCGTGATTTTTGTTGGGGGGGTGGGGGAAACGTCCAGAACCCAAGATAACGTGATCCGAAGATTTACTGCTCCATTCACTTCCTGGTTAACCCATTAAGACCTGAGGCCGATTCTTACTAATGTCTTCTAAATCCAAACAGTTTTCTGAAAAAAGGTTATGTTTCTAAAAAAGTGGTTCTCAAACCTTTTCATGTCAAGGACCCCCGAAATGATATGTTTTTGGCCGCCGACCCCCATCTCAAAATATTTTGTTCCAGGGACCAGCAAAGATTTGAGTTAAAAATGTTCACTTTCAAAGAATATAAAAATATTCATTTGTACACATTTTCTCGATTTTTCAAAAATAGCAGATCTACAAGCTCGTAGCGTGGCACTGAGTGCCGCGCTATATTTTTATATTCTTTGAAAGTGAACATTTTCACAGTGAACATTTTTGCACAGTGAACATTTGAAAGTGAACATTTTTGCACAGTGATTTCCTCCGTGATTAGCAAACAGCAGGGGATCGATCATACTGGAGATAAATATTCTGTGGTTCTTGAAAAATGTGTCAGAATGCTTCAAAATGCTGGCAGAAGCTACCTGCCAGCATTAGAAAGCCTCTGGCAGTGAATGTGATAAGAGGGGATACACGTCAAGTAGGCACCTAACCATTGAGGGCATCTCAATGTTAAATTGGATATTTTTTCCAAAATGTAAAAGCATAAAGAATAATGTATGTTTTGGAAAATGGTCGGAAATAACGTAAAGTAACAACATGATTTGAACATGCACGGTACATCATTATCATTACCTAAATTTACCCTTCAACTTCTTGTTTATGCCCCAAATGACTGGCTATCCACAGGTTTTGTATACATTTGTAGCTATTGTGGAAACATTAGGCCTTAAATGTCATTAAAAAAGTGTACCATAAGAGATCGTATGACGCTAATGAAACGCACTGATATATTAAGTTACTATCTTCTCATCCCGCTAACCAGCCCCGCCACATCGACCGCCGTCAGTCCGACTCCAGAGGAGCCCCCCATTTCTGTCAGCCCCACCTGCTCTCTATACGAGCTCCCGCCAATCGACTACGATGATCAGAACAGGCCGGTAGAAGTCAACGGCTTCGACCACAGTAAGACTGGACAGATCACTATGGAGCTTCTCTCAATCTGTCTCTTGATCTATATCTCTCTGTTTTCCAGCACTTTGTGTTACCCTGCGATTTAAACCCCACGTTTTTTTGGTTTAAAAATTGATTTAAAAATGTGACTTCATCCTCTACACGAGGTATGGAGAAAATACACCCCACAGTTGGCACACCAGATAAATGTACTGTACAATGCAGCAGTGTTTATTTTGTCGACTCGACTAAAACTATGACAAAAAATGTTCGTCGACTACCTTTTTACACTGCCGAAAACTAAATAAAAACTAAGCTATGATGACTAAATATATTGACAATTTCGTCAACAAATAGACTAAAATGTTAGAGAGAGACTAGTGAGAGGAGATACAGTAAAACTAAGACAAGTCATTTTATGGTTGGTTGCGCTATAGGGTGTGCATGCTGAAAATAGCAGATCTACAAGCTCACAACGCGTCGCGTTGTGAGCTTATAGATCGGCTATTTTCAGCATTCAACCAAGTGTAAAATCAGCCATTACGACGCCATCAAGACACCGACAAAATACATTTTAGTCGGTTGATTTAGTCAACTAAAATGTATTTTGTCAAACTAAGACTAGACTAACAGTAAAATTTGCTGTCAAAACCAACACTACCATGCAGTCACAGAAAACCTGAAAACTAGCTATTGGCTTCTACAGGTATGCAGGAGATGTCACCGTCTGTACGCTTTGATGCCGGAGGGTGCCGTCACGTGATGGTTAGCGGGACTAATAAGGCAGTGGTTCTCAAAGGCTCTCAAATTGCATACTTTATTAACAAATTAACTTACTCTTTGGTGGCAAGCAGTGGTGGAAAAAGTACTCCCATTTTCTACTTAAGTAAAAGTATCAATACTGCAATGCAGAAATACTCTGTTACAAGTAAAAGGCCCGTGTTCAAAATGTTACTTGAGTAAAAGTACAAAAGTATTGACATCAACATATACTTAAAAGTATAGTCGCGACGCGTTGTGAGCTTGTAGATCGGCTATTTTCAAATAGCCTTTATATAAAACAGGGCTAAAGTGGTTCATGCATGTTTTATAATATAATAATTTATATCTGCAAAGTAACTAGTAACTATAAAGTTTTCAAATAATTGTAGTGGAGTAAAAGTACAATATTTGCCTCTGAGATGTAGAAGTAAGTAGAAGTAAAAGTATTGAACATTGGAAATACTCCAGTAAAGTAAAAGTACCTCAAAATTGTACTTAAGTACAGTACTTGAGTAAATGTACTTAGTTATTTTACACCACTGATGGCAAGCTAGAATGGTCCTGTTGGTCAGGTGCTCTTTTATGGTGGTTTGTAATGAGGATAGGGAGTCGGCTGGTGGCTGGGGTTTTCCACAATTTGGTGGCAGAATAGTAGAAGTGGGGTCCAGGGACCCTCGGGGTTGGAACCAAATGGACCCGTAAGGTTGCACGCCCTCAGAGCCATGGGGTTCCTTGCAATTGAAAAGTCTGAGAACCACTCAGAGAACAATAAGGAAAGAGTTTAAAGACACACAGAGACAACAAAAACAAGCGTGTTGGAATCCCTGTCCTGTGCCAGGAACAACTCAGCAGAAAGGCAGGGCGGAGGAGGACAGGAATGTCAGCTATGGAACACGAGCACGAGCATCATGGTTCAAAAAACTTTAAATGTATGTGCAGTGCAACCTGCCATGTCAAGGAAGTTGATACCAGTCTTATAAGTACAGGAGAGCAATTGTAATGGAACAATCTTATATCGGTCCTATTTTTAATCACAGTTGGAAGAACTGAAGTGATTCTTAAAAGACAGGGAAAGAGATCAATGTTATTTATTCTCAGTTAGTTATTCACAATAAATTATGTTAAATCCACCCTGCCCCCAACATTTCCTGGGCTGTGATGTCAGGAGTGGACGTAGATGTCCTTGCTGCTGCTTGACCTGCACCACTGGACAAATAAAGGGACACTTATGTTATCAATGTACATTTAATGTCATAATGTAACAGTAGAGAGGCTTCCAGAGCATTGCAAATATAGACATTTACAATGAACATTTTCAGGCCAACAATATACCAACCATAGTCAATTCAGTATGTACAACTAGCAACTTCCTCCACTCGTATGCTTGTTATGCTAAAAAGGATAACAACACAAAGGTCCAGGGGGACTCGTTTCCATTGTGGTCCATTGTACTCCTTGTTGTCTACATATTCAGTATGTACACAAATATTCGAAGTTGTCCGCTATCTGTTGCCATAGCTTTAATCACATAACCCTATATACATCATTGTACGACAAGTAGCGAAAATAGCTGATCTACAAGCCCAGAACGTGTCACATTGCGATATGTTGTGAGCTTGTATATTTTATCAAATATTTATAGGATAGGCTATTTCAGGTGGACATTATACTAGACATGGCTTGGACTGTAAGTCTTGTCTTGTTGAACGCTCCTGTTTTTTCCAGGTCATGTCTCTGTTGTCTGTATAGGCCAGACAGAGTGCACAATACAATGGCCTGGACTGGTTTGCTTTCCCCACAAGTCAAATTCTTCCACTTGGGCTTTTGTCTTTCTGTTTCTCCTCTTTCCTTTCTCTGGACACTTCCTTGAGTTCTTTTCACTCAGCGTTTCTTCTCCACGCGTTTGCTGTGTCTGTTACGATCACGTACAAACTGCATATCGTCTCTCTGTCGGGTGGAAACCTCATATATCCAAAACTGTTACTTTTCAGGATTCAAATGTATCAAAAGTAGCAGATCGACAAGATCTGATGCTTTTGATACTTTTGTGTGATGCTGTAATATGATCAAGTAGGGCGTTAATTTACGCAAAAAAAACACACACACAGTTAGAATATGGAGATAGGAAGTTTCTGCCCGACAGCAACGATATCAAATGGCATATCGTCACCTTGCTAAACTAATGTACATTTTTTAAAAGTTTTTCAGGAAAAATAAAAAACTGATCCAAAACAAAACTATATGATATTTCTTAATCATTTCACCCAAAATGTTTATAAAAAATGATGACTATTAAAATTAAAATAACACTGTCTGTCAGTTATGTAACATTTAAATAGGTTTAAATAGGATTTAATCTGACTTAGGCCAAAACAGTTTTTTAAATGGCCTAAATCAGTAAATAATTTGGCCTAAGTCACATGTGAGTCAGCCAAAAAAAAAGGCCTATTTTGGCCTAAGTCACACTAGGGAGTTAGGCCATTATACTAAAACGGGAGGGAACAGCATGATCCTTTTCAATTAGGAGATGGGCGATTTTTACCAGAGGTGGCCAGTGTCACGAGGAGCTGACCTAGGCAAAAATATATTTTTTCTCGAAAAATGACTTAGGCCATTAGTTTAGCAAGGTGACGATATTACATTCCGGCCCCCAGAGAAGCCTGCCAGACCCCCCACCGTCGACCTGACTCCCTACCTGCCTCCACCAGCTCTGGAAGACAACAGTATGGACATATTACTCGGTTGTGACACAAAGCTATATACTAGTGTTGATTTTGACAGCAGATTTTGATTTAGTTTTAGTCATAGTCTTTTGAGTAAAATTCCATTTAGTTTTAGTCATATTTTAGTCATCTGAAATGTTTTACTGTTAGTCTAGTTTCAGTCGACAAAATATCATAAGATTATAGTTGACTAAAATCTACAGTTGATTTAGTCGACTAAAATGTATTTTGGCGGTGGCTTGATGGCGTCGTAATGGCTGATTTTACACTTGCCGATCTACATGCTCACAACGTGTCGCATTGCGACGCGTTGTGAGCTTGTGGATCCGCTATTTTCAGCATGCACACCCTAGCGCAACCAAACATAAAATGACTTGTCTTTTAGTTCTACTGGATCTCTTCTCCAGTAGTCTCTCTCTAACATTTTGGTCTAGTTTTTATTTGTTGACGAACTTGTCAATATATTTAGTCTTAGTTTTAGTCATCATAGTTTAGTCATCATAGTTTTAGTCGACGAAATCAACACTGCTATATACTAAATCTGTTGACAAAAGGTTCAGCATAGTCGGGCGCTCGGGTGGTTAGGGCTGTCACGATTATGACATTTTACTTGACGATGAATTGTCGCTCAAATAATCGCGTTTAGGCTTCGTAGACAAAAGGTGCTCAGGGCAAATAACTTACATCATTTAATAGCTTGAATAGTGGAAATAGCAGAGAGTGCAAACAGCAGATCTACAAGCTCAAAACGCGTCACGATGTGACGCGTTTTGAGCTTGTGGATCGTCTGTTTCCACTATTCTTTTTAAAGGGCAAGACCACTTTGGTAGAGGTTTGGGTTGTGTAGTTACCTTGCCATGATGTAACTCCAAAGGTGGACAAAAAAACAAAAATAATTGCTCCATCGATTAGAAATTGATAATTCTAAATATGCTCTTACATTGTACACTGAAACAGCTCTCAAAGTCACTCTTTTAGCACGTAAACGGACGCAACAAAGCTGATTCAGAGGATATAGAACATCACCAAACCCAGTACTGTTTGTTTTTTTAATAAAAATGTCAACTTCCTGTTGATTTTACTATTTGAAGATCCGGATCCGGATCCACGGATCCAGTCTGGGTGTTCTTCTACATAAAAATAACAAAATCAATAAAAATATCAATTTCTAATCAATGGAGCAATTATTTTTGATTTCTTGTCCACCTTTGGAGTTACATAATGGCAAGGTAACTACACAACCAAAACAAAGTGGTCTTGCCCTTTAAATGTTAGAAAACATTTTCAACATGATTTGTGACGATTATTGCAAAAAATCATTATGATTATATAAAAGATTTGTGATTAGGCGATTATGTAATAATTGCGTCTGGGGGGTTCGAATCCACCGCGGTGCATCCGGCAATCACTACTACATTGGGGAGAAAAAAAATGGGTAAAAAGCAAAGTTCAGCAAAGTTAAGTCCCATCGCTTATTTGTATAGCAAATGTTTTCCTCTATAATGTTTGTACGATATTGTTTTCCTCCTCTCAGCCATAGACATCCCCGCTACTCCAGATTTCTCAGAGGGAGAGGTCAGCGCCGAGGTCCAGGAGTTCGAGGACGTGGGATCGGACGCGCCCGGCCTACCGTCTCCGGAGTCGCCCAAACTGGAGTCGTGGGGGAACGGCGTCTCCGACAGTCTGGACAGCCCCGAGGGACACACGTTCCCGGAGACGGACACTTCGGAGTTCCACGGCAACGGGACGGAATACGACGGCGAATTCCAGGACGTTCCGGAATCGACGCAGGACGCGCCCGAGTCCTCCTCCTCCCCCGTCGCTCAGGACATCCCGATGATTACAGGGTGAGACAGGCGATAACTAAGTACATTTACTCAAGTAGGCTACTGTACTTAAGCACAATTTTGAGGTGCTTTTAGTTTACTGGAGTATTTCCAATACTTTTAATTCTACTCCACTACATCTCAGAGGCAAATATTGTACTTTTACTCCACTGCAACTATTTGAAAACTTTAGTTACTAGTTACTTTGGAGATATAAATTACTATGTTATAAAACATACATTTACCACTTTAGCCCTGTTTTATACATAGGCTATTTGAAAATAGCCGATCTACAAGCTCACAACGTGAGCTTGTAAATCTGCTATTTTAAAACATTTTAGTACTTTTACTTTTAGTATTTTAAGTATATTTTGATGCCAATACATTACATTACATTACATTACAGTCATTTGGCAGACACTTTTATCCAAAGCGACTTACAACATAGGTAGGGAACAAAAACTACTAATCACCAGAAGTCTTAAGTGCATTTTCTGCAAAAACAAGCATACCTAGCGCTAAGGTAAAAGTGCTATATATCAGCTACCTATTTCCTTAAACAGATGAGACAAAATAGCTAAATCAAATGAGCAAGAGCTAAAACAAATAATTGTATCGACTAAACAAGATCCAATAAAACAAGACAACAATAAAACAAGAGTTCGTACAACTCGTTAACAACAAGTAGGCCAGGCAAAGAGGAAGGGTAGTGTTTCCTGAAGAGGTGGGTTTTCAGCCTGCGGCGAAAGATGGGCAGTGACTCTGTTGTCCTGACATCAGTGGGAAGTTCATTCCACCACTGTGGGGCCAGAACAGAAAAAAATACTTTTGTACTTTTACTCAAGTAACATTTTGAACACAGGCCTTTTACTTAAACAGAGTATTTCTACATTGCAGTTTTGATACTTTTACTTAAGTAGAAAATGTGAGTACTTTTTCCACCACTTTGACGAACCCTCTGTCCCGTCCAGGCTCCTGAGAGAGAACAGCTTCTATGAGAGTGGTGACAACGTGTACGAGAACATCGCCACCGCCGCCACCAAGAAGAAAGGAAAGGGCGACGGGAGCGAGAAACGCAAAGGACCGCCAAAGAGTAAGGCATCTAATACCAGGGGTCTTCAACAGGGGGTCCAGGACCCCTCTAGGGAGTCCTCAGAGTTACAACAGGGGGGCCGCCAAATCTTTGTGTGATAGGATCATGTTTTTTACATGAACCACTTGAACCCTAGCGTCCCTATTCTGAGTGGAACATTTGCCAAAAATAGCCGATCTACAAGCGCACATCGCCTCACGCTGCGAGGCGATGTGAGCTTGTAGATCGGCTATTTTTGGCAAAGAGTTTTGGTGTAGAGGGGGAAAAAAGAGCAGACTAAGTATTGACGGTTCAAGTGGTTAAAGAGGTGGTGCCATGGTTTTGCACCTTTTCTGTTTTTCATGTGTCTATGAGGTTGATAGAACTTCATTAAGCCCCCTGGTGGTGTTTTATGTCTTCTCTGACTATTTGGAGTTTCTACCTGGAGGCTGAAACCTTGAGGGTCAAACGTGCCAATAGAGAAACAGCGCTTTAGTGACACAGTAAAACCATACCCTCCCCCTCATTATCATAACACAACAGGTGTGGTTATGAGGAGGAGGAGGGACGAGGACAGGTGGGTGGTGCTAAGGTGGTGGAGGAGGTGTACACTTAGGAGGTGTATACTTAATGAACTGGAGGCGTGTCCACAGAAAAACAATTTTAACACTTTCTGTACACTTTTTTGAAAAAAAAGTCTTCCTCCTAGTATAACCATAATACCTGATGATTATGTTTTAGGGGGGGGGGAATCACTGAAAATCACGGCACCCCGTCTTTAAATATCTGAAAATACACATGAATCCAACATACACTGATGATAGGGCTGTCAACGTCTATGAAACTGTCTAAGAAATCTATGATTTTTTTCATCTGTTACACAGTTTTATACAATATGTAGTAGTGGGTCCCTGCTTCAACTCTCTCTCAGCTAAGGGGTCCTTGGCCTGAAAACGTTGAAGACCCCTGATCTATACAGTACAATGAGTCTTTGTTTAAAACCTACAGTACCGTTCATAGAATACCAGATGGGCGTGTTTGAAGACAAATTCAAGATCGCAGCAACATTAACCCTGTAGCGTCCCTAATTTTACGGGCAAGTCGTTCAAAGAATTTCAAAAATCTTGTTCTAAAACTTACGAGCTCACGATTTACGAGCTCATAGCGCAGTGTGACTCGTGGCGCATTGTGAGCCTGTAGATCGGCTGTTTTCGACGATGTATAGGGCTTAAGCGGCTGAGCGGTCTGATACCATCAGACTTCCTGATGCATAGTATTGTTTTAACACAACAAACCACACCCGTCTGGTCCTCCAAGGTTAACGTAGTCCTGGTGAATTCTGATCTAAGACAATTCAGGCCCTTCAGTAATCATGGTCTATCATACATTCAACAGCACAGCGATAAGATAAAGTGGTTTAGGTGATGTTTAGATAACGCATCCATTATCTGTTGTACAGAAAGAATATTTTGAGTTGTTTACATAACTGTTTTTCTCATTTCACACAGATCCGTATGCCGAGACACAGCCGCCAAAAGTAAGTACGATCTTAGCTCACCCCCCACCTACTTCTTTGTGTGTGATAATGCGTGTGTGTGTGTGTGTGTGTGTGTGTGTGTGTGTGTGTGTGTGTGTGTGTGTGTGTGTGTTTGTATTACTATACTTGCGAGGACCAAGTATAGTAGAATTTGAAGAAATATACTTTATGAGGACCGTTTTCCTGGTCCTCACAAGACAAATGGTTGTTGTATAGTTAAAAAAAACATTTTTAGAGATACGTTTACAATTAGAAAAACATTCAGGTCAGGATTAGACATTTAGGTGTCTTAGAGGTTAGGTTTAGGGATTGGAATTAAGAGTTAAACATGATTTATACTTTTTTGCACGCCAGTGTCATGCACCGAAAAATAGCCGATCTATAAGCTCACAACGCGTCGCAGCGCGACGCGTTGTGGGCTTGTAGATCTGCTGTTTTCTGGCTTTAGGCTTACGGTTAAAAATGGCAAAATATATTTATTTTTTAAATGGCATTCATAAAATGGCTGTCCTAAAGCGTGGATGTCCTCACAAGTACAGTAATACAAAATGTGCGTGTGTATGTGTGTGATAATGTGTGTGTGTGTGCGCGCGCGTGCGTGTGAATTAAGTGTGTGAATAAGGGATAGAAAACCCTCTTCTTATCATGACAAAAGCTGTTTATTCAGTGCAGCAGTCTCATAGATCAGCACAAAAACCCATTAAGCCTTTATCTCTCTTCTTTTTGTCAACAGGCTGAAGAGAAAACCAAGATGGGCACTTTGGGCAGGTTCGGCAAGTAAGGCCTACATTCTGACCCATTTCTGCTCTAATATCAGAGCTGTGTTTTTGTCTCAGTTATCCCATAGAGGTGCAATGCACTGTGGAATACTGAGCGTCTCAGTTATCCCACAGAGCAGTGGTTCCCAAACTAGGGGTCGGGACCCCCACAAAAAATATTTTGGGGGGGTCCCCAGATGATTAGCTTCATATGCAATATTGCTTTTCTCACGCAACAGTAAACAAACCAACATACAGTATAAGTGTGTACAGGGTATCTGCACGTTTCTAAAGTGACAATTTAAGGACTTTTAAGACCTTTTTAATACCTCTAAAATGACAAAAGTAACCAACAAACTATACTATAAAAATGGCCAAACATTGTCCAAATTCTCAAATATTACCTTAGAAAACAAGGTAATATTTGTTGAAAATAGCCAATCTACATGCTCAGAAGCATGTAGCCTGTAGATTTTCACAATATTTATCGGTGGAACGCGAGACAACTAAATGAAATGCCTCAATTCCAAGTGCTTGTCAGAGTGGGGGGTCCCCAGTTCAAATATGATTATTTTGGGGGGTCACGGCCTGAAAAGGTTGAGAACCACTGCCATAGACGTACAGTACACTGTGAAATACAGAGTGTGGGTCAGTTCGGTTCCATGTGGAAACCTCATATGTCCAAAACTGTTACTTCTCAGGATTCAAAAACAAAGTTGCAGATCTACAACCTCAAAATGTGTTGCTTTGCGGCACATTTCGAGCTTGTAGATCTGCTACTTTTGATGCTTTTGTGTGACGCTGTAGTATGATCAAGTAGGGCATTCATTTACAAAAAAAAAACACAAAAAGTTCAAATATGGACTCTCACCTAATGCCATGCCCAAAATAGAGACAGTGCTTAACACACTGACACCTGGCCTGGTCTGTCTTCCTTCTCTGTCCGTCTCCCTCCAACAGGAACGACAAGAAGGCTGCTCCTCCTGAGGGACCCGACGAGAAGGAGCTGAGGAAGAGAGAGAAACAGCGGCTGGAGAAGGAGAAGAAAGAGCTGAAGGAGAGAGAGAAGAAGGAGGGCGAGATGAAGAAGAAGTTCAAGGTGAGCAAGCGCTTTTCTTTTTGACTGAGAAATGAGAAGAGGGGAGAGGAGAAGAGGGGACAATTTAGGCATTTAGCAGACACTCTTTATCCAGAGCGACTTACAATAAGCAAGTTAAACACATCCATCAAATCCAGAGAGACAGTGTAGCGCCTCAGTAGTCTAGGATCACAGGTAAAGCAAGAACCTAGCATCAGTCTTAACAATATACTATCAAAAGATGATCTTTACTTTGAAACTATAGGATACCTGCAGGTAAACAATGAATCTAGTATCTGTCTAAATCAGTGGTTCTCAAAATGGACACTTATTAGCCCGCGGACCACCATTTGAAAAAGATATGCTAGGGACCCCCATAAGAGAAGACGGGTCCATTTGGTTCCATTTGTACACTCTCAGAGTTACAGACCCGTATGGGTCCATTTGGTTCACTATCCATCATTTAGCTGGGGACCCCCTGTAACTCCCTCAAGGACCCCTGGGGGTCCCCGGACCCCACTTTGAGAACCAACGGTCTAAATAACATGCTATCTAACCTTTGCATAAGTCTGCATGCATGGTCGTCAAGGCTAGGTCAAGAGCTACAGGCTAAGGTGGAGTGGAGGGTGTGAGTCTGCAGTTCTAGTTTGGGAGCCAGGAGGAGAAGAGTCTGGGATGTGTGGAGCGTTGTCCCGGATGTTTTAGGGAAGGTTCAGACAGTTTCCCTGTGTTAGCTGATCTGTAGATGAGAGGAGAGGGGAGGGGTGTGTGTGCGCCTTGGCACCAAAACCTGTCCGAATTCATTCCTACACAGAGGAGCTGCTGAGCAAACCAACATGGTGCCTATACTGCCTAGACACAGACCTCGAAGGAATCTGTATTTTTGTCTGTCTGTCCTCCATTTTATGCGATCATTTAGGCAGAAAAATTACAAAATTTCTACTTACTTCTTCTAGTGTTGAAACGCAAACACTCTGGGCCTGTGTTGGTGAAAATATCTTCAAGCTCTGCTGTAACCAAAGAACTGCCAATGCGTGCATATAAAATACCTGTTTCACAGCAGCCATCTTCTAGTAGGGTAAACACAGGTGTTACCAATAATACTAATGAAGGTCGCATTCCATTCAGGACAAACTGAGTCAGGGTGCTGCATGTTGGCGCACTGAGAAAGGCTCTGTTACACTAAATAGAATGGAACCTCGATTAGCATCATTGGTGTGTGTGTGTGTGTGTGTGTGTGTGTGTGTGTGTGTGTGTGTGTGTGTGTGTGTGTGTCTCACACACGTCACCTATCACCTCCCTTCCTCTGTCAGATCACAGGGCAGGAGGAGGGCATGTACCAGGCCACAGTAACCGTGACAACAAAGGGCCGCAAGAACGACCTGCAAGTGAAGAGCGGTGACCTCATCACCATCATCAGAACGACCAACTGTCCCAAGGGCAAGTGGCTGGCCCGGGACGGCACCAACACCTGTGAGTCACACCCACTTCATAATGTCCACAGCTAGGATCCAGGGTCCATGTATAAATCAGTGGTTCTCAAACTTTTTCGTGCCAAGGACCCCCAAATCGACATATTTTTGGGTGCGGACCCCCCTTTTTAAAATATTTTGCAGTGCCAGGGACCTCAATAAGCAAAGATTTGCGATAAAAAATGTTTGCTTAAAATAATAAATATATTATAAGATTTGCACAAATTTTCTAGATAAAAAAAACAAAACAAGCTACAAGCTCACAGCGCGTCACTTTGTGCCATGCTGCCAGCTTGTAGATCTGCTATCTTTGAATAGCCAACGTATAAATGGATAAAGTGGTTAAAATGATTGCGACGCTATGTTAACTACTTTTACAGGGGACCCCCTGGAACACCCCCCAAGGACCCCTGGGGGTCCCCGGACCCCACTTTGAGAACCAATGGTTCAAAGACCAGGTGAAAAGGCTTTACGCAAACCGAATCGAGATGTATTTATGGGGCCAGGCTTCCAGCATGGACCCATATTGTTATTGGCATTATTCCGTTTCTTCTTCTTCTTCTTCTTCTTCTGCCGTTTTTGCCAGTTCTGGCTGAACCGTGCAGTCGCTTTTTATGAAACTCGGCCATATGGTAGATGGTCATGAAAAACGATCAAAAAATAAATCTCACAATCTTTCGTCAAAAGGTGGCGCTATAGCACTCAGTTGAAAATGACAACTTTGAACAGGTACAACTCATGCCCTGTTTAACCTACAGCCATGAAACTTCGATGCACACATGCGTCTCCTCATGCTGAACAACTTTCACACTCTGGCTTTTGACCTCTGACCTTTAGATCTCCCACCATTTTGAATTATATGAAAAACAGTTAAAACCTATCTCCTCCTGGGATTTTTGAGTAATCTGCACAAAACTTTTTACACATGAACTTTGGACCTATACCAAAAAACGTTTGCAAAATATCTTCCATAAGTGAAAAAATGAAGCTTTAATGAGCCAATGAATATTGCAGTTTTATGACAATTATTCATCTGCCCCTAACACATACATGCAGACTTACCATTCTTTGAAACTTTGCAGAAATGTAAAGGGCCATTCCAAATATCACTGAAACCAATCTTACTCCAATTGGTCAAACGGGGGCGCTATAGCAATTTTTTTTAAATTGAAACTTTAAACAGGCAAAAGTCATGCCTCGTTTGGCCGACAGCCATTAGACCTTACACATGTGCCTTGACTAATGAGGAACACATCTATCACGTTGACCAGTAAGCACCGCCCTTAGATTGTCCGCAATCTTGAGCAGTTTGAAAAACACTTAAACCCAGGATTTTTCAGCTATTTGCGTGTAACTGTATGATCTGTGTGATCTCCTTTTTCACAGGTTGTTGTCTGTTGGTGGCTTCTCGCTTAAATGTGTGCCCCACAACCTGAAGGTCACCAGTTCAAGCCTCACTTGGTGCAGACTTCATCTAAGTTGCATTTCACACAACATGACTATCAATGAATACATCTGCAATTGTTAAAGATAACATGAAATACTTAATTGAGTGTTTTTTACATACAGCTGATCTACAATCTCACAACTTTTCAGATAGCAATGAGAGTATGTTTTTTCAATGTATAACATACTTCATTGTGAAAATAGCCAATGTACAATCTGACAACTTTTAATGGTTTGTAAGCTTGTAGATCGGCTACTTTCACTAATTTTGGTTCTGAGGAGATGTACAATTTCTTCATTGGTAAATGGTTTGTGAACGAGTGATCTTAGTGTTAGTGAAACAGGCGCTTGGGTCATGACAGAAGGCAAGAGTTTGTGATCCTCAACAGACAATATCAGCCTGGACAAAGATATAGCACTATAGGTAGTGTTGCAGCTACCTAAGAGTGCTTCATGACCGTAAGGTTGCCGGTTCAAGCCTCACTTGATGCAGACTCATTTAAGTTGAAATGCAAAAAACATGACTCAATCTATTCCGTTTCCATGGCGCTCTCTCTCTCTCTCTTCAATCTATTCCATTTCCATGTCTTTCTCTTCAATCTATTCCGTTTCCATGTCTCTCTCTCTGTCTCTTCAATCTATTCCGTATCTCTCTCTCTCTCTCTCTCTCTCTCTCTCTCTCTCTCTCTCTCTCTCTCTCTCTCTCTCTCTCTCTCTCTCTCTCTCTCTCTCTCTCTCTCTCTCTCTCTCTCTCTCTCTCTCTCTCTCTCTCTCTCTCTCTCTCTCTCTCTCTCTCTCTCTCTCTCTGAGGGGTGGCCATAGCTGAGTGGTTAGGGAGCCAGAGACTCTGGTTGCCCCAGGTACGATTCCAGGCCAGGTCAGCAAATGTGTCAATGAAATTTGTCCCTGAGCAAGACTCTTAACCCCTAATTGCTCACAGGCACTCATTGGAAACAAGACCGCAAGGACTTTCATGAACTGACCTGTTAAAGGAATTATCGTTTCTCTTTCTCTCTCCTGGCCCCATATTATCGCTGCTTGCAGCTATATTTTCTATTGAAACTGGGGCCGGGTGCTTCCTTAGCCATAGTCTGATAGGCGCATAGAACGGTGTGGTGTGTATTTGAATACAATCAGCAGACTGACAGCTGATTACAGCTGAGGCGCGTTGTGCCCTGCACCGACTAACGGCATGCTTTACATCAAGTGCAAAACATGCAAGTGATGACATCAGACCAATGACACTACCGTCTCTCTACAAACCGCTGTGAAGCCATATTCTGCGTTCACACTAGCAGCGACAAAGCAACAGGCTACAACTAATTTTCAATGGAAGACAGGGACATGGAGCGACAAACTGGTGGCTGACACACTGTCGCTGTGTGACCGCGGTGTGACAAAAAAAAAGTCGACCTGGCTTCAACTGTTTCCAGCGCTGCAATGAGGCATTAGTGAAGCGTCAACCTGGTCATGTTTTTGTTTCACCATTTCCACTCCTCTCTCGCCACAATTCCTGCCCTGTTCCGTACATGGCAGTTAAACAGTTGTATAGACTGTTGTATACCGGCGCTGTATAGACAGGGCCGGATTACCCATAGGCCGTAGGGGGCGAGTGCCCTGGGGCACCAGCCAATGGGGCACCCACATAGTGCTAATCCGGCCCTGTGTATAGAACTGTGTTCCCGTTGCATACCTGCAGTTCTCGTTTGACAGAAAGCGGACTCTCTCTTTTCCTAGTGTTTCGCCCATGTGGGTGTGGTTTTGAGGTATAGTTTCTGTGAGGTTAGGTTTAGGCATAGTTTTTGAGAGGTTATGGTTTAGGGTTAGGTTTAAGCATATAACCACATCCACCTAGGCAAAACACTAAAGAAAGTGGTTTAATAGTGCCTTCCAGAAGGGGGCATAAACATTTCCTGTTCCAGGTCCGTGTCCCATACTGTGGCTTAATTTGATTGGCTCAGCAGCAGATGTTGAACTGGAAACAAATGACACCTTCATACGTGTTTCCAGTTCACATGAAATGAAGATCTGAGAAATATTTATGCCCCTTTCCTGGAAAAGGGAACCACAGTTATGCACAGAGCCAATTTCACCCTGCACTTTTCTTTTACACAGTGTGGCTTGAGCAACACTTCAACGGCGACTCTGCAGGAATGTGTAGCTGGACACACTTGGGTCATTTTGTAACTTTTGTCGCCGCTCGTGTGAACACAGCATTATTAGTATTTCATTCAATTCATACAATAATTATTCTAAAGAACCCCAAATTACATCATGTTTATAATAATAATAATAATAATACACTTTATTTGTATAGCACCTTTCATGACATGAAATGCAGCTCAAAGTGCTTTACAGAGCAAGAATACAATTACAACAATAAAGCAAAAAAGAAAAGCAAAAGCAATAAAACTTTTAAAATAATAGCAGTGAATCAGGCAATACAGTGAGGACATGGATAACAACACAGAGATTTAAAAATCAACCAAAAAAATAACTAAAAGCAAGAGTGAAGAAGTAGGTCTTGAGCTGTGCTTTAAAGCTATCCACAGAGAATGCCTGTCTTAGATGCAATGGGAGTTTATTCCACGCTGTCGGCCCGTAGAAGCAGAATGCTGCTTCACCGTGGATTTACTAAACACAAGAGAACCCTATTTGATAAAGTTTGTGAAGCTAAATACAAATTAAATGTGCATACCTGTATGTGTGTGTGTTCCAGACGGTTACATCGCTGTGGAACACGTGGAACTGGACATCAAGGAATTGTTGGAGCTGGGGAAGAGGGCGGCCAAAAACCGTAGAACTAGCTTTATCGCCATAGAGCCGGAGGCAGCAAGTCAAGGGAGCAGGTGTGTGTACCAATCGAAGTTGCCATGTTTAACTTATTTGTCCTTCATTGCACGACCCTTTTGGAAAGTTTCACCCAACAAACACAACACAGGGGTCTAGTAGTAGTGTGGATCTCAGACTATGTGTGGATATATGTCATATGACGTATTACTCCAAATGTGAGTGTTGGTGAACTCCATATTTGGGCAAAATTTTGGGGGGACATACATATTCAGCACACATTCAAAAGCAGAAAATAAGTAAATGGCAAATGGTGCATTTATACTGTATAGCAGCGGTTATATCCAAGGAGCTTTACATTCACCCACCAATGGCGGAGCCACTGCCGCCCCACCATTCGTCCAGGTTTACTCTCTTACTAATTGTCATTCATACATTTTTCTTCTTTCCATCAGGACTTCAAATCAGTATCCACTCTCAACAGGCAGTTGTAAGTATTTATTTATACTTGATATAGTTGCTGCAATTTATAGTTGATAATTACTTACTATACTATATATGTACATACTATACCAGTGGTCCCCCAGGGGGTCCTCAGAGTTACTACAGGTGGTCCACCAAATCTTTTGTGTGATTGGATTTCTTTTTTTTACATCAACCACTTGAACCCTATTTGTCCCTATTCTGAAGAGAACTTAAGCCGGAAATAGCAGATCTACAAGCTCACAACGCCTCACACGTGACCTTGTATTGCTTGCTATTTTCGGCAAAGAGGTTTGGTGTTGGTCTATGAAATCTATGAAAATACAATGTTATACAGTATGTAGTGGGGGTCCCTGCTTCATCTCTCTTTCAGCTAGGGGGTCCTTGGGCTGAAAAACGTTAAAAGACCCCTGTACTATACAGTATCTGGCTTCAATTTGACACCAGTGTGTGTGTGTGTTCAGTTACAGACGACAGTGAAGAGTGGACGTGTGATGATGAGGATGTTCTCTCCTCGCCTACAGAAACCAGTGACCCCTTCAGTCCAGCAAAGTAAGTCCACACTGACCTGAACTGAAAGCTAACACTCTCTATTTCTCTTTCACCTCAACTCAACATAACCACTCTGTCCACTTTCACATGGTCAACTGATGAAGACTTATGAGACCTCATGTTCCATCGTACCATGGTGTTGCGTGCTGTAATAATGCAAATAAAAATGAGGCTTTACAAATGATAACTAACTGAAACCGTATTGTGTATTTACAAAACTAACTAAACAAACATCATGGAGAATACATCCTCAGTTTTCGTCTTTGTCAATTTACATACATAAGCCTACTATTTTTGGTGGATCCTATCTTCCAATTCTTTAGCTGTGCCAACTGTTTTCAATTTATGATGTTTTGTAAAGTTTTTTTCTGACCTTTTTGAACCTGCCCCCGGCAAATCCCCATATTACAATAAAAAAGAATCGAACTAAAATGTATAAAAGCTAAACTGAAACTAAACATTTTAGGTAAGCTAGCAAACCCACTTTCAAAACGAATTTAAACAACTGAAATTGAATAAAAAAAGTAAAATTGAAATAAAAGAAACAAATGCTAAATTGTAATGACCTTGTTTTCAACTGGTTTCTCACTGGGTCTAAGATTCTGTCTTGACCATAAAATCAAGACTCATCAATAACATATTTACTATTAAAGCTGTTCTCAGAGCAACTGGCCTACCTTTTAGTACACACCCACATACTGTATGTATGAACTGTACGCGACTATGCGTCTTATTGTATTGTTTACATTTTTCTTTTGACAAGATTAAGATCTTCTATGTCCTTTCTTTTCTCCAGGGGTCACACCAGAACACACTCAGTGCCAGATATGGGTAAGACACCACACCGTGACTTCACATATAATCCTTTTTAAACTGACCAAACACAGTCCGAACTGGAGCAAGAACTGGACCAACAGAAATGGGACAGAATTCTTTCAGTTCAGTTCATTTGAAAGAGGATGCGGTTCTCTTTCTGGTCACACTATAGTTCATGTTTAGGGTTGGCACAGATGATCAGTCTAAGGCAAGCCTAGAGGGATAAACTACAATGGCAAAGGGTGAGGGTGAACCTGGAGGCGTTTGTGTTCACAAGGCACAGTCCACAAACCTTCTAGTCCGGGAACCACAATGCAGACTAGAGGCAAACCGTACTCAGACCACCTCGGGAGGTGGTTTGCAGTGGTGGTAAAAGTACTAAATTATTTAGCTTAATACTGCAATGTAGAAATACTCTGTTACAAGTACAAGTCCGGAATTAAAAATGTACTTGAGTAAAAGCTTAGTGGGTAGAGAGGCCGGCCGTCTCACTGTTTCGCCTACGGGCTGCCCACCCCAAGCACTCATCATGACCATCTGAGCAGCCATCAGCTAGGAGAAGTTGAAACTGAATTTCCCCTGAGGGACTAATAAAGGTCTAGCTTCTCCTCCCTGTCTTGTCTTGATGGAGTGAAATATTAGTTCTGGGTTTAGCTGAAATTGAATAAATTGAAAGAGGAAGTTGAAAATTACACCATGACTACAGAAACGGAATTACTGTATGTCAACAAAACTTGATCATTTGATTAGATTATTTATGTTTGATTAAACACCCAAATGCTATATATAAGTTGACCGGGGGATCCCCAGGGGTCCTGACTTGGTCCGCACCTTTTTGGGGCGGTGTAGCCGCCCCCTATAAGTGAGTTTTGGACACCGACCAAAACATTTGTGTACCCCCTAACCCTTCCATTGTTAATGCAAATCGATACTTTTTTCATATCAGCCAATCACATTACAGCTAGTGTCATCACCACTAACTGTAATGTGATTGGCTGACTTTGCAAATTCAGGACTGTGATTGGCTAGCGAAACACATGACACATGTGCAGCCCTATGAATAGCAGTATGGACTTTAAAAAAAGTAATTTATCCTTTTTTTAAAGTGAGTCATGTTGTGATGACCAGTGACCACACACCGCCCACTTCACACTGGGTGTGATTTTTTTCATTATGTTTACAGTATTATGTTTGTGTTATTTCAGGAAACAAGGATGTCAGCATAATCCACCAGCACAACAGTCTGTGAGTCTGTCTGTCTGTCTACATCGACCTGTCACTCTCTCTCTATATATATTACTTCTAATATCTCTCTCTCTAACTCCCTTGCTTTCTCTCAACCACTCAAACCCGATGTTCCAGATATGCATATTTAAATGTCTCTCTCTTTGTTATTCAGAGGGAGACATGAAGCACTTCAGAAGTTGGCCACGTTCTTCCATGCGCCCAAACCTGTGGAAGAGGAGCCCACTCCCAGGTATGAAACACACACGCACACACACGCACACGCACACACACACACACACACACACACACACACACACACACACACACACACACACACACACACACACACACACACACACGCACACGCGCGAACAACACACACATGCACATACTTAAATACATACCAGTGCTGTATTGATTTTGTTTTCCTTCTTGTTATTCCCAGCCACAGTACAGAAGAGGAGGCAGGTATGTAATGCTTAACTCATCACTTTAAACTATGTCATCCTGGGTATGTGGGTGTGGCACTGAGGCAAAGTACTTACTCACCATCATGGTTATCAGGGTCAGATTCCTCCACGGTGCCTCCGGTTAGTCCGGGGCGCTCCATCCAACATAACTGGCTGTGTTTGAGGGTGGGTCGCAGGCAGAGGATAGGCTCTATGCACTGCGGCCATATTGGAAAGAAATTGGGCCTCTTCCTTACTTCCTGCACAGGTGTTACCAATGATACTAATGAAGGCTCTGTTCCGTACTGGTCAAACAGAGTCAGGGTGCTGATATTGTGTCATGGTGGCTCACTGGAAACACTCTGCTACACCAGAGAGTCTCAAATTGGGGTCCAGGGACCCTCATGGTTCCTTGAGGGGGTTCCAAATAAGAAGTGTAACTCTGAGTGTGTACAAATGGAACCAAATGGACCCTTACGGGTCAATTTGGTTACATTTGTACACTCTCAGAGTTATGTAGGTCCTTGACTTACATAAGTTTGAGAACCACTGTGCTACACTAATGGAACAGAGCCTTCATTAGTATCATTGGTAAGACCTGTGAAGGAAGTAAGGAAGGGGCCAATTTCTTTCCAATATGGCTGCTGTGCATGGAGCCTATTGTGTTCTTTGCCGCTGATTGGTCGGGGTACCTGTTCAGAGGGGAGCAGAAGTGGGAAGGGGATAGCATGTTCCTCTGCATGCGTTAAGAACCATTCATACTTCGTCACACGACGGTGTCGTGCGTCAAAAATAGTCGACCTTCAAGCTCACAAGGAGTCGCATCGCGACACCTTGTGAGCGGCTATTTTCGGCTATTTTCGCTGTGAAATGTGTGCCTTTAGATTTTGACTTGCCCGTCAAAATCTTGGTGTGCTTTGGGCACAAAAGGTTTGAAAAGCACTGATCTGCACACCCTCCTCAGGGGTTAGCAGAGACAGGGACTGTAGTTCACTGTTTAAAGGACGACTTCACCCATTTTCAACCTATCTTCATATAATTGGTCCTCACTATTGCTCATGATAATATGGCACCATTTTTGTCAACTCGTCTGTGTCTCAGAGGAGGGCTGTGGACAGTTCAGAAACCTGCCTACCAGTGACATCATCGATGGGGGGATTCCAAGCTAATAGAAACTAGTGGTGGGAAAGAACGTTCATTTCACGGGGTACGGGGGGAGGGGATGGGGGCATGCACGATAGCGTGAACGTAACAGTTTCAGAAAGTGAACGAGCTCGTTCACGGCAAAGAACTAGTTCTTTTGAACGAATCGATCATGACCGACACATCACTAATAAAAACCGCAGACTTTCTGTTCCTGGAAAATGAACATGCTATGGAAGCCACTGTTATCGCGTTAATAAAAATCTAAATAAATCAAAATCTTGTTAAAAAAGTGATGTCACTGGTAGGTGGGTTTTCTGAGGTGTCCACAGCCCTCCTAAGAGACACAGACCTAGTAGAAAACAATGGTACCATATAATCATGAGCATTAGTGAGGACCATTTATATGAAGATAGGTAGAGAATGGGTGAAGTCATCCTTTAAGGGGAAATGGCATAACAAGCAATTTGGGGAGAAAAACAAAGGTAGCTAGAAAAAGTGCTCCTCGGAGCACAAGTCTCCGCCAGGTCAGCTAGGTTATTATGGCCTCCTGGTGGCGCTATAATAGGCCAATGTGAAAAGGGTGCCATTTCTTCTTAGGCCTTGCACGTTAATCGGACACTCCATTCATGAGTTGAGGCATTTTGTTCCAAAAATGTGGTTTGCTAAATTAGACCAGCTGGTGGCGCTATAACAGGCCAATGTGAAAAGGGTGGCATTTCTTCCTCGGCCTAGTGGGAATGGGACAATTTCACAGAAATCGCACACTGCGTTCATGATTTGAGGAATTTTGTTCAAAACGGGCCTATCCTGCAAACTTTAGAAGCCAATGTTAGCCAAGTAGGATAGAATATGAAGTATCGGACACATCATAGAGAGACTGCGTACCGATTTGCGTGATTTTTGAACAGAATCTGAAGGAGTAAGAGCAAAAAATGTGTTTTTCCAAACTCAGCCTCCTGGTGGCGCTCTAAAAGGCATATGTGAAAAATGCACGGCAAAGGTTTTTCCTTGGCCTCTAAGGAGTGTGCATGCAAAGTCGCACGCAGATCGGTGCAGTTATAGCTAAAAACGTGAATCGGCTTGTTATAGCGCCACCATGAGGCTGATTTGAAAGTTTTCAAGTGACATTTCTTCCTGGGCCAAGTGGGAATGTATGTGGAAAATTGCACGGAAAGTGCATGCTGCATTCATGATTTGAGGCATTTTGTTCAAAATGAACCAATCCTGCTAACTTTGGAAGCCAATCTTAGCCAATCAGGATGGAATGTGGAAAATCGGACAGATCCGTGTTGATTACATGGCTATAGAGGTACTGTGTACCGATTTGTGTGTTATTTGGAGAAAATCTGAATCTGTACGAGTAACATTAAAAAATGTGTTTTGCAAAAGTCGGCCTCATGGTGGCGCTATGACAGGCTGATCTGATAAATGTGGGGCAGAGGTTCTACTGTGGCATCCAGGGAGTGTGTGTGTGCAGTTTCACAGCGACCGGGCCAACAGTGGCGGAGATTAGCTGGTTGCAGACAGAAGGACGGACGGACGGACACACGGACGGACGGACGGACGGAGGGTAAAACATACTCTCTCGCCATGCCTATCGGCCTGGCGGAGACAATTATGAAATAGTATTACAACCTTTATTTTTCAATCAATCAATAAAAAAAATAAAAGGTTGTAATACTATTTAATACTAATACTATTTTGACCTTTTTGTTGGGGTGTGGGTGGGGAGCGCTCAGGTGGCGCAGGGCTAAAGTACCTGTCAGATCTAGAGGGTTCGGATCCCCTGCGGTGCATCCGGTTTGGCTGAGCGTCTAGACTCTATACAAACTCAATTGGCCGTGTTTGGGGGAGGGAAGCCGCCCAGGAAGGGTGATTATTTGTCACTGAATGTACTCCTTACGAGCCGGGGGCGACGCCCGGAGCCAGCGGGGAATGTTGAATGGGAGGAGTAGGACGGAGGGTGCAACATCCTCCCAATGGAGGCTCCTCACTGGCAGGTGCTGGAATGTGTGGGGGAAATGAACCCTTTAAGACCGGGAACGCATCTGTGTGTCATTTTAAGATTTCTTTGGGCTATTCAAAAATAGCAGATATACAAGCTCATAGCGCGGCACCGAGTGCCGCGCTATGAGCTTGTATATCTGCTATTTTTGAAAAATCTTGAAAACGTGTTACTCAAATCTTTGCTTCTGGGGGATTCTACAAATGTCTTCTAAATCCTAACAGTTTTTTTTTAAACTTGCTATAATATCAGTGGTCCTGAAACTTTTTTCATGTCAAGGACCACCCAAAATATGTATTTGGCCACGGACCCCCATCTCAAAATATGTTGTTCCAGGGACCACCCCCCGGAAGCAAAGATTTTAGTTCGCTTTTAAAATATATATTATTCAAAGATTTGCACAAAACGTTCACGATTTAAAAGAAAATAGCAGATCTACAAGCTCATAGCGCGGCACTCGGTGCTGCGCTATGAGCTTGTATATCTGCTATTTTTGAATAGCCAAAGAAATCTTAAAATGACACACAGATGCGTTCCCGGTCTTAATGGGTTAAACTGGGAGAAAAGGGGGAGGGATACATAATTGGCCACTCTAAATGTATAAAACAATATCAGGCTATATTGTCTCTGTCGGGTGGAAACCTCATATGTCCAAAAACTGTGACTTTTCAGGATTCAAAAATAGCAAAAGTAGCAAAAGTAGCAGATCTGCAAGCTGGAAACGCGTCACTTCGCTGGTCGTTTCGAGCTTGTAGATCTGCCACTTTTGATGCTCGTGTGTGACGCTGTAGTATGATCAAGTAGGGCGTTCATTTACGAAAAACCACAAGAAGTCGAAATATGGAGATAAGTGGTTTCTGCCCGACAACAACGATAAAAATAAAATAGGTTGTAATCTACCTATTGTCTGAGCTACACATAGCTGGATTAAGCTGTCAGTCAGTGAATGGAATGTGCTCTGAGCACCTGACTGGTCTGATAAACAGGAAGTCGAAGCTTACAAACTAAACACTTTGCTGTTTGTCTCTTTCTTTAGGTCCGGTGTTTGTGGAGGAAGAAACACTTTGCCTGTGAGTAGGATTGTCTCACACACACGCACACACACACACACACACACACATTGAGAAAGCATCTCAGACATGTCGTGCAACCTGTTGGCAGACAAGTTTAGTGAGCGAGGGTTGAGGTGTTACATGGCATTGAAGTACCTTAAGCCCCTTACAGACCAAACAGACTGGTTCTGACTACTTCAGACTACTTCAGACTGCAACAGACTGGTATTTGGTTGGCAAAAGTTGGCATTTAGTCTGTCAGCCGACTTGCCATTGAAATGCTAATGCCCAGCCCAATGTGGGAACCCATTTACAAATAAAAAGGAAAAACAGCGCCCCCTCTGCTGTTCTTGAGACATTGCTTTCAGCCTAGGGTATAGGGCAGCCAGGTCTGCTTTATTATAAGCGACTTTGGGCTTGTTTCCCTGCAAAGTCACTTGTAAATGGATGTTCCCAGCGTTTTTTCTTTTTTTCTTCACTGATGTGCAGTGGTGTAAAGTAACAAGTACATTTACTCAAGTACTGTACTTCAGTACAATTTTGAGGTACTTTTACTTTACTGGAGTATTTCCAATTGTCTATACTTTTACTCCACAACAATTATTTGAAATGTTTAGTTACTAGTTCATTTGCAGATATAAATCATTATAAAACATACATTAACCACTTTAGCCCTATTTTATACCTATAAGCTATTTGAAAATAGCAGATCTACAAGCTCACAACGTGTTGCGATGCACGCGTTCTGAGCTTGTAGATCTGCTATTTTTGAACTTGCACTAATAATGACTTTAGTTGATTTTTCACTAATATACTATATAGTATTTCTTAATTATTAATAATTACTCACGACTGAAAATAGGCGATCTACAAGCTCACGGCTGAAAATAGCCGATCTACAAGCTCACGACTGAAAATAGCCGATCTACAAGCTCACAGCGGTGTGAGCTTGTTTAGAGATAGAGAGATAGATGTAATGACGCCTACAGGCCTGTCACAATTATTACATAATAGCCTAATTGCAATTAGTTGAGATAATCACAATTATTTAGCATAATCGTCAAATGTTGTTTTCCATGTTGAAACATTTTCATACATGTTCAAAAATAAAAATAGTAGATCTACAGGCTCACAATGCGTTGTGATGCGATGTGAGCTTGTAGATCTGATATTTCCACTATTAAAAAAAAAAACATTTTGGTTTAAAAACATTTTGGAAGTATAAAATGATTAAATGTCATTTCTTTGTATATTTAAGTTATTTGTCATGTGAGCACATTTTCTTCAAGAAAGACTAAAAGCCAAACAGAAATGTCATTTTGTTTTCCAACGGTCAATGTCAAAAACACAATTAAATCAATGATTTGTGTGACAATGATCTAGTCAAGTAAAATGTGTCAATCGTGACAGTCAGACCTACTGACAACATTGTTTGTCTGCAGTCCCGATGACAGCTGTTTAACAGAGGAAGTGGATGCTGACCTTGACCCTGACATGATCATCTTACCTCCTCCAGACCTGTTTGATGATGATGACATCACTTTTGTGTAACTACTCGCACACAGGTAAGGGCAATGGTGCTGGAAGGAGTACTCACTTTAGTACGATAGAGAGTATGCACATGTGTCACTTTTCCACCGGGACACGCCCAGCTCATCTAGACTCAGGCCTTGGCTACACGTACATGGATCTTTTTCTAAACGCACATTTTTGTGTGCGTTTGGGCCTTTCAGCCACACGCAAACGGTGTTTTTGGCTGCTAAAACGGATATTTTTGTAAACGGATAAATAAGTGAAGGTTTTCCAAAACATGCGTTTCAGTGGATCTGTGTGGACATGTAATCCGGAGATTTTGAGAAACGATGACGTCATCGCGCATTCGCACATGGTCATTATAATAATAAATAATACAATAATACATAAACACCGGACCGCTCATGGTCATTATAATAAATGAAGAGAGAGAGAGAGAGAGAGAGCAACACTTACAGTCTATGAAACAAGGCACGCTCATTTATGGCTAAATAATGTCATACTTAATAATAAGACAGTGGTGGGAAAAGTAGCTCATTCACTGTGTGACGAAAACCCTCTTTCTCTGCGCCAAGTAGAACACACGGCGCGCACACAGATTGAATGTGGGGTCTGTCGTCCTAAAACACAATCGCCCCGGTGCCGAGAGTCCCTGCTTTATAGTGGTGTTCGATGTTTTTACATTGCCAACTCTCACATGTACATAAACGTTCAGATTTCAAATATAAAGTGCTTACCCCTGAGCCACGGACGTTACAAGGCGATCCGGACCGCGATAAGTACCCGTATCTCCCGTATTGTTCAATAAAAAGCATTTTAATCCGATCGTCGGCCATTTTCTCCAAATTTTCTCCGATGCTTTCAACCATGCGACACCAATGGTTGGAAGGTATATTGCACTCTGATACATTACCAAAATAAAAGAACAGAAAAAGAAAATGGCCGGCGATGGGATTAAAATGCTTTTTATTGAACAATACGGGAGATACGGGTACTTATCACGGTCCGGATTGCCTTGTAACATCCGTGGCTCAGGGGTAAGCACTTTATATTTGAAATCTGAACGCTTATGTACATGTGAGTGTTGGCAATGTAAAAAAAAAACGAACACCACTATAAACCAGAGACTCGACAGCGTCATGTGAACCATGGCTACTGTTCGCGCTGCAGCTGCGCCCTAATAATGTTGTTTTCGTTTATGTTCAGGTATGCTGTTCACGTATGCTATTAAAACAATGCAGCTATTGCAGTATTGGGCCTTAACATGTGATTACAAATGTATTTGTATTTGGCCCCTCATATATATAATTATAAAATAAATGTAAATATAAAATCTGATATAAAATTGAAACATGCAGCTGATCGATGCGTTTCTGCGTCTACGTGTGGACAGGGATTTTTGTTTATCTTTGTCATGTGGCCAGGGATTCTTTTTAAAAACGGAGGACTAAAATATCCGTTTAGTAAATGATCCATGTACGTGTAGCCAAGGCCTGAGTGGCAAAACATTGAGCAGCATGGAGTGTTGGAGTTTGGAAACGCCTTCGTACCACCTGTTTATAAATGTCACATAATGCAGGAGGCAGCAGAATGTTGCATTAGTGGAAACGAGCGCTTCCAAACTCTGACACTGAAAAATAATCACCTGCACAGAATGTATTGACAGAAATGTCAATGGCTACGGTGGATTTTTATGAAACAAAAACTTTGCAGATAGAAAGAGGATAATTCAAGATTTCCGTACAGCTGCAATGTTGTTGATTTGATATTTGTAAAATAATTCGTTCCAGGGACCCCCAAATTGTCACAGTTCTTTACAACTGTGACAATTTGCACTAATTTTCACGATTAAAAAAAAACAGCAAGCTCATAGCGCGGCACTCGGTGAAAAAAAAAACGATTATACTTGATTACAGTACTTAAGTAAATACTTACTTTAAGTATTTCCTTTAGCTATTTACTTTCCACCACTGGGTAAAGGCGACTCTATGATCAATGTCAAGTTCAACTGGACTCTTACCTCTGCTGTAACGTTGTTAACATGGTGAAATGTGTTTGTTGTTGTGTCTGTGTCAACAGAAACAAGCATTTGGGGGGAAACGGCGTGGTTTACGGTGAGCTTCTCTACAACTGTGACAATCATCTGCTCTAAACTGGCTCACCTCACCTTCACTGTGGACTCATCTTCTCTGTGATCGCTGTTATGAACTTCTATATAGACGGCCAATGGAACTTTGTATAAGGATCTAAAAGAATGGAGCTTTTCTCCACACCGACCCTCGAACTGGACCTCTCCTGCAGTGTATGGGATTTCCTGTCTTTCTGTAGCGCATTAAAGCTACGCTCAAGACTTCAACCAGTGGGGGACAATTTTGCCGGTGACTTTGGCCTAATAATGCTTAATTTTACACGTAGTGCGATGGTGTCGGGCCAAGAAATGAGAGACAGCGAGATCCCAACGTGGCGGTGGCGGGCGCCATGGCGGCCACCAAGTCCGCCAGATCCTCCGCCCAAAGCGCCACGACCGCCAGTCGCGGTGGCGGCTGCCCTGGTGCCCGCGGCGCACGCCGCGGGCACCAGGGCAGCCGCCACAACCGACGTGGCATCGCCGTGCCTCCGCCACGAGTGCCAAGCCTCCCGCCACGAGCACCACCTCCCGCCACGAGCGCCAAGCCTCCGCCACAAGCGCCAAGCCTCCGCCACAAGCGCCAAGCCTCCGCCACAAGTGCCAAGCCTCCGCCACAACCGGCAAGCCTCCCGCCACGAGAGCCAAGCCTCCCGCCACGAGCGCCAAGCCTCCGCCACAAGCGCCAAGCCTCCGCGACAAGCGCCAAGCCTCCGCCACAAGCGCCAAGCCTCCGCCACAAGCGCCAAGCCTCCGCCACGAGCACCAAGCCTCCCGCCACGAGCGCCACCTCCCGCCACGAGTGCCACCTCCCGCCACGAGCGCCGTGCCTCCGCCACGAGCACCCACCACGAGCACCAACCCTCCGCCACGAGCGCCATGCCTCTGCCAGCCTCCGCCGCCTCTGGCACCACGAGCGGCAAGCCACGGTCCCGACCAGACAGAGCAGTTGAGATTTCATTTGGCCAGATATTTCTTAATTTTACTTGAATTCTTATAATTTTAATGTTTATATGATCTGTAAAGTTTATATTTTCATTTGCTATCAGTCATGAATTTATTTTAATTTATTTTAATTTATGATCTTATTTTCTGTAATTTATTTCCACGCGCAATGGCGCATAATAAACAGAGCAGTTGAGATTTCATTCGGCCAGATCTTTCTGAATTTTACTTGAATTCTTATAATTTTAATGTTTATAGGATCTGTAAAGTTTATATTTTCATTTGGTATCAGTCATTCATTTATTATAGTTTATTATAATTTATTATCTTATTTTCTGTCATTTATTTCCACGCACAACTTCAAGCCATGGTGCGTAGTTACATGACTGGAAAACTCGCCCCAAAACACCATCGCCCCTATTTCTTTTCGCGGACCAGCGGTTCTTGTAATCCTGTATTTGTTTTACTGAGGATAAGGTTAGAAATACGTTTACGGTTAGCCATGTTATTAGTTTTACTGAGGTTACGTTTAGGAATAAGGTTAGGTTTAGGCATAGTTTAATGAGGTTACGTTTAGGAATAGCCTACCAGGTGAATATCACCGGATTTCCCCTGGGGTGACTGTTTTGGGGCGAGAGTTTTGGTGTTCTCGTCTGTAGTGGGAAACAGCCATGCGTCCGCAATAATGCTATCAGGATCAGATTATTAGATATTATTATCAGATATTAGAAGTATATTGGGTACCAAATATACTTATACAAAGAAGTTTTACTCTGGGAAGGTTTACTCATCCATTCATTGCACTGACCCAAGTTTATATATTTGTAGGCCAAAGATTTATATATTTGTTATGGTTAAGGTTCTTTATACCTGCCCAATAATCTCTCTCTCTCTCTGTGTGTGCCTTGGCACCAAAAAGGTTGAGAAACACTGCTTTAGTGTAATTAAATTAAATCTGATCATTTAGTTAGAACTAGCCTTTCCCTAGTTCTAACTAAATGATCAGACATGTAATGTTGTAAGGATAAATGAACAGCGGCAATTTCGGCCAATAGGCCTGTTTTGCAGAAACAAGAAAATTATCAAATTCAGTGCTGATATTTTATAAAAAGGTAATAATTCTGCTACAACCGTGCAATCAATGCACATAGCCTACTGTTGAATACTCCCATGATGAATGCCTGCTGCTCGCTTTCTGAGTGTTGATTTAATCAAGTGCCTAACTAATATAACAGAATTGATCTAGTAATATTTGGATTATTACTATCAGCTACATCCATCTTGCAACATTGACCAAAAATGTGACGTGGAAAGGACTGGGCTATGTTTTGCCAAGACTGTATTTTATTTTATACTGAAAGCTACGAGCCAAGTCAAACAGTGTTTAACACTGATATAGAAAATGTACATGGTTGATGAAACATAATTTGTAATTATTGGATTTTTTGGGGGGGGGTTTCTTTGAATGTCATACCAATTGCATGATTTGTATTTGTGTTAAGTCCTTGTTATACATAGATTTTTTATTTAGATTTGATAGAGTGTTATTGGGCTGTGCTGGTTTTGTAGAATGTACATCGACTGATCCCACGCTTATAATGTGACTTTGGTAAATGAATCATCGTTTCATGTCAATATGGATACATGTGTACATCTCATTTGCTGTTGTGCTATTAGGCTGTATTTTCCAATGCATGTCTAGAAAAAAAAATGTTTGTTGTATATTTGAAAAACAATAAAATATTTACAATGTATCTGTTGTCAATGTTAGGATTAATACGATGATTATTAATGAACAGATATATTAAATTAACCACTATATAGTCAGACTTTCTTTGATCCTCCATTAACGCTGCACCAAATTAGTGTTGTTGTTTTTAGCACTTCAACAAATGGAAACAAGCACTCGCACTCTCTCTCTCTCTCTCTCTCTCTCTCTCTCTCTCTCTCTCTCTCTCTCTCTCTCTCTCTCTCTCTCTCTCTCTCTCTCTCTCTCTCTCTCTCTCTCTCTCTCTCTCTCTCTCTCTCTCTCTCTCTCTCTCTCTCTCTGTATCCATAAAAGCACGTATAGCCTATCTTATGTAGACGATGCTTATTATTATCCAAAGTGGTGTGTGTCCCCCCCCCCCCCCCCCCCGATAATAATTGTCATAAGGGTAATAATAACAATAACAATAATAATATATATTAATAATAAAATAGCATGACATAATAATAATAATAATAATAATAATAATAATAAAGACAGATGGAATTTAACTCATTTACTTAAGTACTGTACTTAAGTACGCTTTTGAGGTATTTGTACTTTACTTGAGCTATTTCCAATACTTTGACTTCTACTCCACTACATCTCAGAGGCAAATATTGTACTTTTACTCCACTGCAATTATTAGAAAACTTTAGTTACTAGTTACTTGTCAGATATATATTATGATATTATGAAACATACATTAACCACTTTAGCCCTATTTTATACCTAGGCTATGTGAAAATAGCAGATATAGGCTACAAGCTTTCAACGCTTCGCATCGCACGCACGCACGCTCGCGCACACGCACACGCACACACACACACACACACACACACACACACACACACACACGCTGTTTTGGATTGGACAGACAGACAGACAGACAGACAGACAGCTCTCTGCCAGAAAACCTTCCAAATCCGAAGTTTTATTTTCGCTTGATATCGCTTCATAGAGAGAAATTTAATTCTTGACAGATAGATAGATAGATAGATAGATAGATAGATAGATAGATAGATAGATAGATAGATAGATAGATAGATAGATAGATAGATAGATAGATAGATAGATAGATAGATAGATAGATAGATAGATAGACTTACAGACAGACAGACAGACAGACAGACAGACCGCCTTGCAGCGTGAGGCGTTGTGAGCTTGTAGATCGGCTATTTTTGGTAAAGAGCTTGACATAGATAGATAGATAGATAGATAGATAGATAGATAGATAGATAGATAGATAGATAGATAGATAGATAGATAGATAGATACAGTGGTGTGTTCTACCGTCAGATGCTGTGTACGGCGTATACCTTGAGATTTTTTTCCGTCGCCACCGTATACCTTCAAAAACTGTTCAAAACAGCGTATCTGATACGTTGATACGCATCTGATACGCTGCACCCAGGAGTGGCTGCTGGCTGGGCTGGGGGGCGCAGCAATACAAACAGCAAAAGTGTGGTCTGACTGTTTGACCATCTGACTAGTCTAACTCTGAGGTGATGGCTTATCATGTGCGTGGCTATTGTTCTTGAGGTGATAATTAATGGCTACTGGCGAAGGAATTCACACATTTCAACGACCTGCCATTCACTTCATTGAATAGGTCACTGAATTGAGTACTTCATTAGCATTCAAATTGCGCGTCATAGCACAGCAAAACACAGTTTTGTCAATACAGTTTGTGTCTTCAATGCCAAGTTAATTCTGTAATAGATACAGGAAGGCTCGCTGTTAACACTGCTATTATATCTGATACGCCTAACCATCATTTATTTATAACAATCCTTGCACTTCTATGGTAATATATATGTATTTTTTAAATGCATCCAAGGCTAAAAGCAGCTCCGAAGTGGTTGAGTTACAGGGTGATTAACATTAGAAACAGTAGAAAATCAGTACAAAGCATATTGTAAGTGTAGGCTACTCAGTGTTACTGTGAAACTGGGCCTGAGTGGGCCTGGCCGAGTTTGTTGCATTGAAAATGCATCTAAGCTTGGAAGTGGTTGAGCTCAGGTGATCAGACATCAGTAAGAAAAAGTCAGTACAAAGCATATTGCGTGTGGGTCAAACACGAAAACGTTCACATTAAATATTTGTGTGGGCCACACCGCGCGCGTGCACATTTTTTACATTTAATTAATTATAGACGCGCGCATGCCGTGCGTGTGGGAGGCAGGGAATAATCATAGTATACCTTCAAGAAAAAACTAGAACACAACACTGGATAGATAGATAGATAGATAGACTTACCCACAGACAGACAGACAGACAGACAGACAGACAGACCGACCGACCCAGGCCGTTGGAGCACACTCACTATGAATTCGTTTTGATATAATTTCAACGGGGCATCATTCGAGAAGGCGTCAGACATTCACTGTTTGTCATTATAATAATAATATGAATAATAACCATCTCATTGACTATATGCGCGGAGTGTGAGCTTGGAGATCGGCTATTTTGGGCAAAGAGTTATCGGTGTAGAGGGGGGGAGAGAGAGCAGAACACGTGCGTAATTACGCACGGAAAAAACTGCTTGCTCTGTCTGGTCGGGACCAGAGGCTGCGGAGGCTGGCAGAGGCTTGCTTGGCACTCGTGCCAGAAGGGCGGGGGAGGATCTGGCGGGCGCGGCGGAGGCCTGGCGATGCCACGGCGGCCGCGACCCGCCGTGGCGCTCGCGGCGCTTTGGGCGGTTATGGCGGAGGTTCTGGCGGACGCGGCGGAGGCCTGGCGATGCCACGGCGGCCGCGACCCGCCGTGGCGCTCGCGGCGCTTTGGGCGGTTATGGCGGAGGATCTGGCGGACGCGGCGGAGGCCTGGCGATGCCACGGCGGTTGTGGCGGAGGAGGATCTGGCGGGCGTGGCGGAGGCCTGGCGATGCCACGGCGGTTGTGGCGGAGGAGGATCTGGCGGGCGTGGCGGAGGCCTGGCGATGCCACTGCGGTTGTGGCGGCTGCCCTGGTACCCGTGGCGTGCGCCGCGGGCACCAGGGCAGCCGCCACCGCGACTGGCGGTCGTGGCGCTTTGGGCGGAGGATCTGGCGGACTTGGCGGCCGCCATGGCGCCCGCCACCACCACGTTGGGATCTCGCCCCTCCTGGAAGAAATAGCCGATCTACAAGTTCACAATGCGTCGCGTTTTTTTTGGCACCTGACGCGGATTTTTTGGCACCTGACACGGCCGTACAACAAAGTAATAAGGATTTACTTTTTTTTTTTGCTGTTTCCAGAGAAGGAGTGAGTTTTATATAAACGCAGTGCTCACCATACAAGCCAGGTGATTGGTTGGTTACAAAGTGGCCTGTTAGCCACATTATGTGAAAATGGACACTGATGACAAACTACCAGATACATATTTAGCTTTGGTTGAACACCTCGGCTAGAAAGCTACCGAACGTTCACTTTTTATCGTGTTTTATCACTGACTCTTTGTGTTTATCCATAGGACTGTTCAGAGACTTGATTTAGATGTATACATACATACATACATACCGCACATACACACTGTACGTGTGATACCGTACATACATACATATACTGCTGCTGCACAAACATACATACATACTGTACACGTACAAATAAACTGTACATATATACCGTACATACATTCATATATATTTTTTAAACATGTTATTTTATTTTGTTTCTCATTACTTTACATTCCATGGTTGGACTTTATATTTTGCATTGGTTTATCGTCAAAGCATTCTGCCAAATATCAGTTAACCACACGCTGGTTGAGGTCGCACCTTCCGAACTGAAAGCATAATAGCAAAGACATTAATGTTTCCTAAACATGTTGTGGAGAAACAAATGTCGCCTTTTCTGTACTTTCTACTTCCCTGACGAATAATAATAAGTATTAGGCAGATTATGAGACAATTAACCACTTAAACCCTGTAGTCTTGAGTTACAACTGTCCTTTTTACAGTTCGACAAAAATAGCCACCCGGAATAGGCATGCTGAGGTTTAAGTGGTTACGGTCATGTTCAAGTGGTATAATACTGCTCGTGTGTGGGTGTTTTTAGCCGCATGCGCTAGCGAGCGGCTCTGTATACAGTACCAGTCATAGTCCGCCACCCGAGTGAAAATTCTCGACACATGAGTCAAAAGTGTCGACACCTAAGTGTCATTGGCTGTCCTGGCTGTCCATCACACTTCCCCCCGTTTAAGCTCCCCTTTTAAGCCAATGGGGAGACGAAAATGTAATGGACACGTTAGTCAACGAATTAGACGAGACGAAAATGTTAGGGCGGGACGAATGGAGAAGAGATCCAATCAGAATTACTCTTTTTGAGGGACTAGTTGGGAAGGGATCCAATCAGAACGATCCTCATTGTTAAGTTAGGTTGAACCACCCGGAAGCACACCATATTAGGGGCCAGCATGAACGAACAGAAACCACAAGGCAACGCACAGAGTTACACAGCAGAGAGAGAGAGAAAGGGAGACAGCTTCAGCCAGGATGGTTAGCCTAAATGCTAGCGTGCTTCATTAGACCTAGTTTGGCTATTAAGTTATTATTTGCCCATGTTCACACTGACTTCAATCTTAGCTATTGTTGGGAAGACCCGTGTGGTGTCACAAAATGTTGCCACTACTTATATAAAAAACATTAGAGCGTTAATTTGCGACGCTAAATGTTGCCAGGTTTGGCGAGAGAAACAAGCAATCCAAAAAACAAGTAATCAGGTCTATGAAAAGATTGGGGCCAAAAAAGCCTGCAACATGCGGCTTTATTATGACTTTGGTCATACTTGTTTATTGTGTCTGGAATAAAAACACAAGTCAATAATCTTGTGTGTGTGTATGTGTGTAAGTGTAGTACAATATGTATACCAGTGGTTCTCAAAGTGCTCACTTTAAATACTTTCAATACGTTTGAGAAGCACTGATATACAGTAACAGTATGTGCGAGTGTATGTTTCAGTGCAAGTGTATATAGTAGACATAACAGTACCAGTAAGTAAGTAAAAAAAAAAGACATGAAAAAAAGATGTAATGTTTTTGTTTATTTTATGTTTTACAATAAATACTAACCGTAAAGTGCAAATCATCAGAACAGCAACACCATGCAGTGTAGAACAAGATAAAATCCCCAATTCCAATCGCACACAAGGACAGGAAGAGAGACCCCCCCCCCCCCACACACACACACACACACACACACACACACACACACACACACACACACACACACACACACACACACACACACACTCTCACTTGCACAGAGACATACAAATCATACAACCCTTTTCCACAGATAAAAACACAGAACAGAGCATGGCTGTGGAAAACACTGGCTTTGGTTGCAACTAGAAACATCTTTATGTCGATGTCAAGCCCCTCCTCTGGCTTGTGTTTCTCCCAGTCCCATAGTAAAGAGTATAAAGTGGACCAACATGCCACTAGGGTAGTTGCATATACACCTGTATTAATGGTACAGTACTACTACACTTTGACAGGAGATTATGAACATATCAAAGAGTTTAGCTTTTTACAGACGACATCTTCACCTTTGAAGATGAAGACCTTTCGGTTGAGTCAGTGGTGTAAAGTAACTAAGTACATTTACTCAAGTACTGTACTTAAGTACAATTTTGAGGCATTTTTACTTTACTGGAGTGTTTCCGATTTTCAATACTTTAACTTCTACTCCAATACATCTCAGAGGCAAATATTGCACTTTTACTCTACTACAATTATTTGTACTTTAGAACTTTAGTTACTTTGCAGATATATACATTAACCACTTTAGCCATGTTTTACACATAGGCTATTTGAAAATAGCCAATCTACAAGCTCACAACACGTCGCATCGCGACGTGTTGTGAGCTTGTAGATTTGCCATTTTCAAACATTTTAGTACTTTTACTTTTGGTACTTTTATGTATATTTTGATGCCAATACTTTTGTACTTTTACTCAAGTAACATTTTGAACACAGGTCTTTTACTTTTATAATGTGGTATTCGCACTTTTACTTAAATAATGTGAGTACTTTTTCCACCACTGCGGTTGATCATAAGGCCTATTCTATATTATTGTTTTTTTCAAAAGCAGCAGTGGTTCCTATCGGAAGCATTTGGCCAGATGTTTGGCCCTGGTGTGATCAAAGGCAGTGCGCTATCGGCTATACAGGAACAAAAACAAGCCATTTGTGAAGGACTAATGGTCCAAGTAGGTCGACATTTATACACTGCTGCTGTTTGCAGTTGCAAATGTCTAGCAGCAGGGGGCAGAGTTCGCCCTGGCCGTGTTTAGTAAGAATACAGTATTGTGGGGAAGACACAGCCATGCATGATAATGTGATCATTGACAAACACTAACACCCTTTCAAAAGACAACACAAGTAGTAAAGGGTTTCAGCAGAGTTACAAAGAGTTTTGACAGATTCAACCAGATGCCATTATAATAATGTTGATCTCGTAAGGCAGAGGTCCTCAACTACTGGTTTTGGTGCCATGGGATGTGGGCACAAAATGAGGGGTGTCATGGAGGCTGGATAATTCAGTGTTGCTAAAACAATTACTTTTTTCACTGAGGAAAACTAGCTATGAGGACTAAAACTGAGACTAAATATATTGACAATTTCGTCAACAAATAAAAACTAGACTAAAATGTTAGAGAGGGACTAGTGGAGAAGAGATCCAGTAGAACTAAAAGACAAGTAATTTATAGGGTGTGCATGCTGAAAATAGCAGATCTACAAGCTCACAACGCGTTGTGAGCTTGTAGATCGGCTATTTTCACCATGCAACCGAGTGTAAAATCCGCCATTACGACGCCATCAAGGCACCGCCAAAACACATTTTAGTCGACTAAATCAACTGTAGATTTAGTCGACTATAATCTTTCTCTATTTTGACGACTGAAACTAGACAAAAACTAAAACATTTCAGATGACTAAAATATGACTAAAACTAAATGGAATTTTATTCAAAAGACTATGACTAAAACTAAATCAAAATTTGCTGTCAAAATCAACACTGCCGGATATGGAGCCCAATTCAATCCCAGTAGGTGATCAATTTCAAGACAGGCACCTGAAACAGTCTGGTGCACATGGAATTCATTTAAAAAAAAAACTGATTTTGTAGGTTAAATTAACTTATAAAGATAGGTAACGCCTATTTTCAAAGGGAAAAGGTGCATGTTCAAAAACTTGGTTTGCAGTCACTCTTCTGATACACACATGCTGTAGGTGTAGGGGAATGACTGGTGTGGCCTAAAAACAAGTGACAAACCACAGGCGCACGTGGTTTCGATATATTCTGCAATCTGCTCGATATATAGCGAATTCCCCAGATATATAAGCTTAATGTTGAATCAAATCTAGGCTTTTTTTTGTCTCTTCACTGCATTTACACTGTCACAGACAGGATGTTATGATACAGCTCAGGATATTAGATTAATTTTATACACAAAACACAATGAATAAATGTAATGTCTAATCTGTATGGTAGAGTATGTTAATACAACATAACTTATACAATTTGGTCTCCCTGCTCTTCTATTGAGACATTTAGATCGTGTCAAAGGTCATGTCTCACCTAGACACAGGATATGACACAAATTTTGACCTGATGGTCAAGATTCAATTTATCCCCTGAGCAAGCAGGCAGGCTCTATTAGCTCAATGGTAAAAATGTCAGCACTTGCGAAGGAAACCGGGTTCAAATCTGGGGTAGAAGACGAAAGTTACGAGCAGCTTCAATCAAGCAAAACAAATGAAAGAAAAGGAGAAAAAAAATCCTAATGTTTTCATGTAAGTTCTTTACCATTTATGCAAAGGAACATTTTTGCTGCCCTCTACTTTCAATTGACTCCATGTCACTTTTTGCAACCCATATTTCAACTCCAAAGTTCCATTGCAAAGGAAGATACATTACCTGGCTAGCTACATGCCCGCTGCCTTTACAAGTGCGGACACTGGGGAGGGCAGCCATGCAAGTAAATACTCAGGACAAATAATTTGAACAGGGAAGAATAACTAAAACCCAAATCCACGCAGCATATATTATTATAGATCCATAACAGAGTACAAACAAATGGGACATGGCATCTGGTTGAACAGTAGTCATTTAAAATACAGTACATCTTATCTCTACACCATCCACCTGCGTTTTATACTGACACACCAGTAGAAAGGCAACAGACTTGAAGCTCCCTCCTTTGAAATACCGCAATGTCACTGCAAAAGTTAACAAGACACCTCCAAAGAAACAGAGAGAGAGAGAGAGAGAGATCCATAAAGATTGAAAGAGAGCAGAGACAGAGGGAGAAAGACAGAAATTCACCTAAGCAGCAACAGTTTGTATTTTACATTCAGCCTTAAAATAATTTAGGAAAGGAAAAAACTAAAATAAAAGTCAACTTGATAGCATAGACAACTACAATGGCAAACAACAGAGGACTACAGTGTCATGCATCAAACATAGGACAACATAGGGTGGATTCACGCTACGAGGTTTCAGGTACGAAACCGTTTTTAAAAGCCTAAATTATACTCCGTAGTTGTACAACGGCATCACCTGCGTCGTGAACTGAGAATCTGTTCTCGTCCGCAAAGCGACACTGTCATGCAATGAAGTATAAATTAAGCCGCACACCACATCAGGACCCGGGCCAAAAAGATTTAAGGTTGTGAAACCACAAGAAAACTGAAACGCCAACATGGGGGATTTCATTTCCATGTTCTGTGTTTGAGTGTTTATGACCCGATATGGGTTTTTAAATGTGGTTCACATACTGCGGTTAAGTCCACCTTTAAAAACTAAGTGACAGAGTGGACTAAACGGACAACAGCAGTGTCTGAACAGTGTAAACACAACAACCATCAATCACTACAGCTGAGCACTCCAAGCATTGTGTTTTGAATCGCTCTTTTCTGATTCGCTCTTTCAATCCCAGTCTGCCGACGTCAGAGAACAAAAAATACGATTTTATTGGCACTACAATTACAGCATAATTCTTAAGTCTTCTTAAACAGTCACTATCGTGGTCAAGCCAGTGAGCCCTTTATTAAATCCGTGACAAACAAGACGGATGCTACACCTTTCCGCACAACATCAAACTCACAAACTCAACACACACATAATAAGCACACTCAAACCACATGAACCCTAGCGTCCCTATTCACATGATAGATGAACGTTCGGCAAAAATAGGCAAATATCCGGCAAAAAAATAGGTCAACGTTCTGCAATTCAATCGGTTATTTTTGCTATTTGACAACATGTTTTTATATATATATATATATATGTATATAGGGTTTAAGTGGTTAAATAAGTGTTTTGCTTTTTTTTTAAGGCAACCTGGGAAATGTTTCTGTGGCTTATTCTGCCCTAAGGTCTACAGATACACACCATCTCACATCAAAGTCATGTCTTCATCTCCACCCTGTCATCCTCCCTTCTCTTGGCCTCACCGTAAGGGGGTCACAAATCCCAACATGAATCGAAGTCAAATCGAAACCGACGTTCAGTTCAGTGAATAGAAATGACACACAGGATCGCGATTCTCGTTATTTTCTTCTGTTAATCATGCATGCGCACGTCCAAGGGAATTTATAAATGTTATTATTCAAAAACGGAACAAAAAAAGGTTACTTATTGAGAAACAAGTGTTTTTCTTTACCAATCAAGACTCAATAGCTCTAAATGAATAATGATATAGCTGTCAGTGCTGGAAAAAAAGGGAAGTTTAAAAAATCAAATGAAATCATGACCGTAAAAATCTAAAGTCAAATCGAATCTTAGATTAGGCAAATTGTGACAGCCCTAGCTCATCGCTCTGTCTTCACACACACACACACACACACACACACACACACACACACACACACACACACACACACACACACACACACACACACACACACACACACACACACACACACACACACACACTAAACAGTTACCCTACGTGTTGCAAACAGTGTGAGGCTGCTTTGTTGAGCTCAGCTAGTTAGTTACCTTTAATATGATTGGTTTACTTAAGCTGTTACTGTGTGGATGTTGTCCTTCTTTGTTCCACTCCTGAACGAGCCAGGCAATAGCACTGTACTATACTGCAGTGTTGATTTTGACAGCTAATTTTGATTCAGTTTTAGTCATAGTCTTTTGAATAAAAATCCATTTAGTTTTAGTCATCTGAATTTTTTTCTAGTTTTAGTCGACTAAATATTATAAGATTTTAGTCGACTAAATCTACAGTTGATTTAGTCGACTAAAATGTATTTTGGCGGTGCCTTGATGGCGTCGTAATGGCTGATTTTACACTTGGTTGCATGCTGAAAATAGCCGATCTACAAGCCGATCTACAAGCACGACGCGTTGTGAGATCTGCTTGTAGATCTGCTATTTTCAGAGCGCAACACCCGAGCGCAACCAAGCATAAATTGACTTGTCTTTTAGTTCTACTGGATCTCTTCTCCACTAGTCTCTCTCTAACATTTTCGTCTAGTTTTTATTTGTTGACGAAATTGTCAGTATATTTAGTCTTAGTTTTAGTCTTAGTTTCAGTCATCACAGCTTAGTTAGTTTTTTCTTCGTTTTATTTCGTTTTCGTCAGTGAAAAAAGGTAGTCGACCAACATTTTTCGTCATAGTTTTTGTCGACAAAATCAACACTAATGTACTGTACTGCACTGTACTGTACCGCCATGCCTGTCCAGTCCGCCTGATGCTGCAGGCTGGCTGTGTGCTTTTTCTAATTGCATTCTTTACATGCATGGCTGAGCAGCATAATAACAACTCCCTGTGAGGGGCTAGACTGGGGTAGAAAGGGGTGTGTGAGTGTGTGTGTGTGTGTGTGTGTGTGTGTGTTTGTATTACCATACTTGTGCGGGCCAAACGTCCCCACAAGTATAGTAGAATTTGACAAACAGACATTCTGAGGACCATTTTCGTGGCCCTCACAAGAGGAAATGGTTGTTTCTATGGTCTTTTTTTTTTTAGAGAGAGTTCACTTTTTAGAGAGCTAACAACACGCCGAGTTGTGACCGTGTGGATCTGCTATTCTTCGGGCCTCACAAGTATAGTAATAAAAACATGTGTGTGTGTGTGTGTGTGCGCGTGTTCCAGTCCCGACAATATGAAATTATGGCGAGGAATTATGGTCCGAGCCTCTACAATCAGCCAAAAAACAAGGGCTTATTGAAGACGCCTACATGAACACGACATCAAAGCAACTCAACATGTGCGTAACACAATATGTACTTGAGCGCACAATGAGCTGGATTATGCAGTGGTATGCAGTTATTATGAGATGGTCTGTATCTGGGCTCTCTAAACCTAACATGCAGCAATAAAGACAGTGGGTAACCCTTTCCTTTAAACGTTGGGTCTATAATCACATTTATAATGCATTATAATGCACTTAAAAGGATTCATAACACTCAATATAAATGTTTATAATTATGCATAACAACCTGCATAACAAGGTTTATGAAGTATTGGAACAATACAACTACCATACTTACTTAGTCAATTATGTAAAGTGTATTTATGGATAAAGACACAATATGAAGCCTTATAAGCCTCATAATGCATTATAGACCAGACCTTTAAGTAAAGTGTTACAGAATAGTGTCGTTCGGCTCTCCTGGCGGCCCATCGTCTCACAACAAGCTCTTCAAAACAAATCAGGATAAAACTCCTTAATGTTGACACAGTGCATAAATAAATGTTCCTACAGTGCCTAAAACAACAACGAAAATCTCTTAAAAATAAATACAGATCTGATATATCTAAGATAATAGCAATCCTCTCTCTCTATATATATTATATATATACTGTATGAATAGACTCTTATTTGGTATGCCTTTTTGTCGACCTCTCTCAGCTACATAAAATGATCGTAATATAAATATATCATACATGGATAACAAAAGTGTCTTTTACAAAAGAAAGTAATAGAAAACCTGAAATTAAAATGTGTTGCATGTGTTCAAATGAGGACCTCTCCAGACACTGATCTAGGGTCAGTTTCCCCTCTCCCTATGTAACTCATCTTCACCCATTCAATTCACCCGGGCACCCAACGCATCGGTGTCATTTTAGATTTGAGCTATAATCATTATTGTTATGCATTGGCTATTTTTGAAAAATCTTGAACATTTGTGCAAATATATCTATCTATATATATATATATATTTGTTTTTTTAAACAACATTTTTAACTAAAATCTTTGCTTCTGAGGGTGGGGGGGTCCCTGGAACAACATATTTTGATAGATCAAAAACATATCATTGTGGGGGTCCTTGACAACAACAAGTTTGAGCACCACTGATATAGCAACAAATCGTTTAGTATGGTATAGTAACAATAGTATAGTATAGTAACAAATAGCTCATAGCTTGTATATCTGCTATTTTTGAATAGCCAAAGAAATCTTAAAATGACACACATGCGTCCCCGCCTTGAATGGGTTAATATAGACCTTTTAAGGGGGGGGGGGGTAAACTGGCCTGGGATCAGATCAGTGGCTGTGGGGGAAACCTCAGAAGGCTCTTTCCTGTCGCTACAACGTTTCGCTTTAATGTAGTGCCTGGTGACGTTTCAGCGGTCAGTCGGAAATCACGAAAGCACTGTGGGGGAGGGGGGGTGGGGGCGACAGTGAACTTGACCTTATCTGACCCTGTGTTCCAACAACTGTGAACTCTGACCTCGAAACCTTCTCCCCGCCCTTGGCCTTGGTCTAAGTTTCACGGTTTCTATTTCGTCTCTGTCGGGGTGGAAACCCCATATGTCCAAAAACGTGTGACTTTTCAGGATTCAAATTCAAAAGTAGCTAAAGTAGCCAAAGTAGCCAAAGTAGCCAAAGTAGCTAAAGTAGCTAAAGTGGCTTGTACATCTGCTACTTTTGATGCTTTTGTGTGACGTTGTATGATGATCAAGTATGGGAACAAGTTAGAAAATGGACATAAGAGGTTTCTCTGCGCGACAGTTTCTATTTGCAGGATCAGTTGCCGTACAGGCTGTGGACAGCTATCGTTACCGGTCTCTGACCCCTCAACAGACCTGTGTCAAAACAAACTCAAAAAAGCTATGATTCTGTCAGAACCCGAATGGCTTCCTCTCCTTATATATCTTCCTTTATCTGGGGGGGGGGGGGGGGGTTTCATCACATCCAGAAATCTCACAAGCTACAACATGTCCAAGCAATCCATGCAACTTCCAAACCTTTCAGAGTAGGAACAGAGAGATAAAGGAGAAGGAGCAATAAGGACAGGAGGCTGGCTCAAGACTTTTCCGAGATACGTAAAGTCATTGGTTCTCAAAGTGGGGCCCCCAGGGGTCCTTGGGGGGGTTCCAGGGGTTCCCCAGCAAAATGTGTTAATATAGCGTCACAATAATTTGAACCACCTTCGCCTTTTATACTTAGGCTATTCAAAAATAGCAGATCTACAAGCTCATGCCGCGCTACGAGCTTGTAGATCTGCTATTTTCTTTTTGCAAACCTTTTTTTTTGCAAACATTTGTAACTCAAATCTTTGCCTCTGGGGGGGTCCCTGGAACAAAATATTTTGAGATGGGGGTCCGCGCGGCCAAATACATATCATTTTGGGGGGTCCTTGACATGAAAAAGTTAGAGAACCACTGCATAAAGTCATCTGTGATTGGCTTGAATTCAGCCCCCCACTCCCCCCCGCCGCCAAGTGGCTTCCCCCCCGTGATTGGTGGAGAAAGCCAGCCGAGGAGGAGGAGGAGGGGCGGGGGGTGGGTCAAGTAAGATAAACCTGTCATCAGCGTGCCAGCGTGGTGATCAGACTGGCACACATCTCGAAGAAGTCCATAGTGTGGGACCCCTGGCGGGGGGCCAGCATGGGCGAGCTGCCCGACAGCGAGCCGGGGAGGGAGGAGCTGAGCGTGGGCAGGTCCACGAAGGCGGGGCTGGCCGAGTCGATGCTCAGCCGGGGTCTGAGGAGGCCGGCCGTGGAGCCCGACCTCTGCGGCGTGGACGACCCCGATTTGAAGCCCGCCGCCTCGATGATGTCGTCTAGGGGGGCAAAAACGAGGTTGGAGGAAGGAAGGAGGCATTCATGTAATCATCATTATTATTATTATATTCCATATAAGCCACCAGATGTGAAAAAAAGTGTCTGTCTGCAAAAAAAGTGTCTCACAAATTTTGTTTTGATTCTTGGGATCCCTCCCAATAAGCTCTATTCACAGCAGCCATATTGTGAAGACATTCACAGGTGTTACCAATGACACTAATGAAGGCTCTGTTCCATTCTGGTCAAACAGAGTCAGGGTGCTGATATTGTGCATGTTGGCTCACTGGAAACTCTGCAACACCAGTGGGTCTAAGATGTGGGTCCAGGGACCCTCATGGTTCCTTAAGGGGTTTCCAAATGGCCCCTTACGGGTGTGTAACTCTGAGAGTGTACAAATGGAACCAAATGGACCCGTAAGGGTCCATTTGGTTCCATTTGTACACTCTCAAGAGTTATGGGGGTCGTGGAAATTTAAAAATCTGAGAACCACTGTGCTACACTAAATGGAACAGAGCCTTCATTAGTATCATTGGTAACACCTGTGAAGGAAGTGATAATATGGCTGCTGTGCATAGAGCCTCTTGACATTTGGCACGTTCCAACAGGGTCTAAAAAAAGACACCCCAAAATCTGGGACCATTTGGTCTATCGCTCCCTCAGTTATGCCCTGGACAGGGATTCGCAGACAGACACTTTTTTTTTGCGGACAGAGATCTGGTGGCTTATAGTATGATGATGATTATGCCATTATGCTCTGCCTCATTTGTAAGGATACATTCTATCTATCTATCTATACCGTGGCAGCTTTAGTTAGGAACGTTTCTTATTAGTAAAGAAATGTAATTTGGCGGTGTGCCTCCTATTTCCATGGTAAGCCAAGCCTCTCACACATGGTCTGTGTACTGGCATCAATGGACCAACATTGACGTTGTTTGTTGACTGACACCAACCAACAACACTGATGGGCCTTTTGTTGTCGTTTTATTTGGAAGAAGATGAAGCTGAGGCTAAGGAAGGGGCAGCGGTCGGTGGCCTAAAGGTTAGAGGAGTGTACTTGTTGCCGGAAGGTTCCCCGTTCGATTCTCGACACCCAAGTGCCCTTGAGCAAGGCACTGAACGGAGCTGCTCATCCAGTGGCCAACAGTATAAGACTGTGGTTGTACTGGTCAGCTCCCAGTTTTTGTGTGTGTGCAGGGTGTTGCTGAAAATGAGCACTTGTGCTCAGCTACTACCCTGGGTAAATAAACAAAAATATATATATATACATAATAAATATATTTTTTTTAATTCGATACACTATTGAAGTAACCGCATGCGAGGCTTGCCGACCTCGCTGCACGGCCTTATGGGATATCCTATGCACCCAAGGAACCGTTTGATGTTTCTTTGAAATGTCCCCAAATCAAGGACCCTAACTAGGATGCATTCTATGCTCCCTACTGTAATGAGGACACCCTGAGTAAAAAAAACGAAATATTCAACCTACCAAGGAACAGCCATACATTTGTTGTTCTAACTGGGTTAACGGAAAGACATGTGATAGATCTGGATTTTGTACTTTTCCATTTGCATGTCTGAAGAGTTATTATAGAATCATCTCATCCTTGTTAGAAAATGTATTTTAGCTCATCAAATTTGTACACTGTCACGTATAATCAAATTGGCCTTCACCTACATTTATGTGCTAACATAAGATAAGAGATGGTGTATGTGGCTCAGAGATAAAATATGCCAGAAGTTACTGTTCCGACGCCTCTGTATCTGCTGTCTGGTGAGCCGACTGTGTGCGTACTCAGCTGGAGATGTCCTTTGTCACCAACTGAACTCCTGTGATCCTACGTACCGAAAAAACACGGTGAAGCAGCATTCTGCTTCTACGGGCCGACTGCTTGGAATAAACTCCCAGTACACCTCAGACAGGCCCCCTCTGTAGATAGCTTTAAAGCACAGCTCAAGACTTATTTCTTCACTCTTGCTTTTAGTTGATCTTTTTTCCTATATCGCTGTGTTGTTATTTATGTCTTCACTGTATGTTTGCTTGATTCAATGCCTTTTTGTTTTTGGTCACTATTTTAATGCGTTGTTTACATAATACCGGCGTCATACCGTCGATGCTCTTGAAGTCGAGGAGGTAGGATCTGTTGTCCACCTGGTACAGCTGCAGGCTCATCTTCACCAGGTTGCCCGTCACCGGGTTCTTCCTCCGCACGCGCAGGTGGTACGGGTTCACCACCTATAGAGAAACAACAACAAATAGAAATATTCATACTGTACGTGTACACGTGTGTGCGTGTGTGTGTGTGTGTGTGTGTGTGTGTGTGTGTGTGTGTGTGTGTGTGTGTGTGTGTGTGTGTGTGTGTGTGTGTGTGTGTGTGTGTGTGTGTGTGTGTGTGTGTGTGTGTGTGTGTGTGTGCCTGGCCACGTGAGACTACCCATGATGTGCTACAACTCAAAACAAGGACATAAAAAATGGGTAAAAACTCTACATTATGGGGACATAGAGCACCGAAGTCTGACGTAATTTACGCATCCTACATGGGTCGTGTTTTTCCCCCCCTCATTCTGAATTTCCATAGACGTGTTTAATATCGTGTCAAATAAGAACTGGGTTCCAAAAATAAACAAATGACCCTAGCGGTTTGACTCTTATGGATATGAAGCATCAACTGACGGTGAGAAAATGCTAGTGTTACTTCCGCCAAATTAGTTACATTTTCGCCAGAAACAGACTGTATCAAATATGAGTGACTGACTATCATAAACCATACAGAGCCTCCTCCCTGACAATATCGCAGAGACAGTTTGTTTATTTTTGGACCACAATTCTTATATGAGACGATTCTAAGATGACCCAATGCTATTCTCCATAGAGAAATTACTTTACGACCCAGGGGATGAACGAGTGACGTCAGGACGTCTGTACTCTATTGTTTAGGTCAATAAATCATAACGTGGAGGGTCACGCTCAGAAATAAAAGTCCAAGTGTGTCGTTCAGTATGCCTCAAGATGACAAAGAACACAGACATTTCGGCTATCCAGCTTTCATCAGTGACATTTGTTATGTCCCCATGAGGAAAGAGATCAATTTAAAAATAAAATGGTTAAAAAAATAGCCTTTTTTTAATGAAAAATTGATTCTCCATGGGAATCTACAAACGTATCTATACGATTCCCTCCGGACATCCTGGCCGGTAAAAAGAAAACACTGCCACAAGTGCTCTCTCTCTCTCAGATCACACAGATCACGGTGGCTTCCTGATCTGATTCCTGACACGTTCTGAACGGGGCTCCCGACAGATTCAGTAGCGCAGCTCTGAATCTGTTCTTGAGAGATTACCTTCCAGTCAAAGCTGAGCTGTCTCATGGCCCGGTACACTTCGGCCATGATGTCGTAGGGTCTGCTCTGGCTGCGGATGCCGAGGTGCCACTTGGCCTTCTTCACCGCCAGGGGCTTGGGCCGGGTGGTGTTGAGGGCGTCCAGAGGGCAGCGGGCCTTGGGGCTGTCGGCCAGGAGCGGCGGCATCCTCTCCGGGTGGGGCTTGACCCCGGGGGGCAGGGGCATGCCCTCCTCCATGAAGGAGCCCTGGGGAGGGCTGGAGGCCAGGTAGAACTCGCTGGCCTGCGTCATGATGCGCCGGTTGTCTATGATCAGGTGGTAGGCCACCGCAAGCTGGTCCTGGAGAGAGAATAGAAGACAGGTGCCAAGTAAAAGGTAAACACAGATTTAAATGGTCCTCGACAAAAATGTAAGCACATTTCTAGTACACTCATGACTGGGGTTTTTCTAGCAATGTGTCGTGTCAGTAAAGTGTTAATCTTGTATAGTTAGACACATTGCCGAGCTCCGCCTACACACAGAAAAATAAAAGGTGCCAACTGGAACCAAAACTGGTTCTTCAGAGTGATGCCATAGAACAGAGCTACTCAACTTAAGATGGCTCAGGGGCCACTCAGCAAAATACCAAAAGTCCAAGGGGCCGCAAGCTAAAAATGACGGTCCTATTTTGGATTTTTCAATTTTGTAACACACACTACACATTGTTATTGTTATAAGAAAATGTACATTTTGACATCATATTCTTTTCACTGTACCTGTTTATTTTGTGTGTATGTCCAGTGGCATCAGTTCAGCAAAAGCTAAGGTATGGCAAGGTTAGGGTTGCCAACTCCCAGAGATTGAAATAAGGGACACCTATCCTGGGCGCGTGGCCGAAAAGATTTGGGGGTCATACCCCCCAAAAAAACTGAAATGAAAACTATGCATTATTCCTGTAACAATTGACGCACCTGTATGTATGTCTGTCTGTTTGTTTTTGAAAAAAAAAAAATTGCAACCCATATATTTGAACGGAAATGTATATTTTTATCCTGTGCTTAAAAATAAAAAAAATAAAAACTTTTTTTTTTTTTTGGTTTGACCATGAGGGGCCGCAGAGACGCTGCGTTGGGGCCGCATGCAGCCCGCGGGTTGAGTAGCGCTGCCATAGAAGAACCAGAAAGATCCATTCAGACCAAGGTTCCATTCCATTTCATTGAATGGTCCTACAAGTAACTCTTAACCACTTAAACCCTACAAGCTACAACAAATCTCTTCGTCGAAGATAGCCGATCTACCAACTCACAATGTGACACATTGTGAGCTTGTCCATCTTTAGCAGGTGATGGTCATGGAACCATACAGCCTTTTTCTGTGTGTACAGTAACAATATGCCTGTTGACATGTAAATCCAGTGTTGTTACTAGAACAGTGGAGAAAGCGGCAGCTAAGAGAGAGACCTACACCCAGAACTTTGGAAACCAATCCCGATTCCCGATACCGTCCCGATATGAAGGACCGCCCCCAAAATTTTTGCGTTGGTTCTGCAATACTGTTATTTGTTTGGAACCTGCCCCTACACCGATATCCGATATGTCTGGTTATGCAAGACTAATATAGTCAACCCTTTCAAAAGGCACACCTCTCTTTGAGTGTTAAACTATACTAGTCCATACCCGTGGGGGCGCACATGATCTGGCAACCCGGGAGGCAGTTCGTCCTATAGCTGCCGGGGCCATCCCAGAGCTGGGCAGCCGTAACCATGGCGACATTCTTTTACACAAAAACGCTAATAAACAGCTGAGATTTGGTGAAATCGAAAAACGGGCTTCGGTGTTCCGTGCACATGGTAATGGTCAATGGCTATATATTTTCATATATATAAGAAATAGGCAAAAAATAACCTTGTTTCCCTTTAAGTACATTTTTGAAGCATTTGTTTTCGTTTTTTGAAAACTGATGACTTTCACTTTTCACTCCACTACATTTCTGGGAGGGGACTCTTCGGACCGAAATGTACAAAAAATATGATATGAATTAACGACTTAAACCCTATTTCAAATGTAGAGAAAACAGCCGGACTACACGCTCACAATGCGTGGCAGCGTGACGCGTTGTGAGCTTGCAGATCTGCTATGTTCACTATTTGTAAGAATTTGTGAGAATTTGTGAGAATGTACTTTGTAATTTGTACTTTTGCATTATTGAGTATTTACTTGAGTATATATACTTTGTCCACCCACCACTGCCCGACAAACAACCGTACATGTGGGCGTTGAGGCGAGCCTACCTGTGGGTCTCCGCTGTACAGGCTGGTCATGACCTCAGACTCGGTGCACTCAAACTTCTCACACACCTCCCTGACGGCCTCCTCGTCCAGGACCGTGGCGTCGTAAGACGGGTCCTCGGGGAACAGGTAGCCGGGCAGGTCCTGCTTGAACCACTCATGCTCCCTGACAGAGAACGCCACAGGACAGTCAGCCATGTTATAATATTGTATATCGTCGCTGTGCTGTCGGGCAGAAACCTCTTACGTAATCTGACTCTGACGGCCTCTGGCTGAAGGCCTACAGTATATAGACGGTTGGATACAAAATATGTATTTTCTCATTTTTATTTCTATTCATCGCTCTCAATAGTGGAACTGTCCCTAACTTGACCTGAAAGGAACAACATATTTTGACAAAAAGTTAAAACTGTTTGGTTTGTCTGTCCGTTTGTTTGTCTGTCTTGTGTCTTTTTCTTTACTGTCAAGTGATTATTATTATTATTTATTCATTTTTTGTCTTGTCATTTGTCTTGTTATGACCTTGGTGGGAGGGTGGGGGATTGGGGAAATAAGATGTTGTTAAGATGTCGGACTTGTACATAATGCAATGTGCTTGTATTTTATATGCAACATATGGAAAAATTAAAATAAAGTGTTTTTTAAAAAAAAAGAAACCTCTTACGTATCTCCATATAGAGTGGAAACCTCATTATGTCCAAAATTGTTACTTTTCAGGATTAAAAAAGATAGCAGATCTACAAGCTCAAAGTGGATCTGCTGCGTTTGATGCTTTTGTGTGACGCTGTAGTATTCATAACCAAAAACACGCCCTCACGCCCCGATATCAAATAGGCCATCGCATATCGTCTCTGTCGGGTGGAAACCTTATATGTCCAAGACTTTTCAGGATCCAAATCCAAGCAAAAGTAGCAGATCTACAAGCTCGAAACGCTGCGGATCTGCTACTTTTGATGCATTTGTGTGACACTGTAGTATGATCAAGTAGGGCGTTCATTTACGAAAAAACACAAAAAGTTAGAATATGGAGATAAGAAGTTTCTGCCCGACAACAACGATATTTCTGACAAGTGCATGTGTAAATATTGTGAATGTTTGAGATTAAGTACAATGCACCAACCTCAGCGAGTCAAACCCTTGTATGTGAAAAATACTCTTGCCATAAATAAATGATTCTGATTCCATTATTGTAAGCTACTAAATAGCATTGCAGCAGAATTGGACATTTGGTCTATAATGACTGATTATACAGGCCCACAGTCTGTTCTTCTTCAATACAGTAAGTGGTTTGGCAACAGTGTTGACAGCAGAGCAGGGAGAACAACAGATTGCAGGCAGGTGTTGATTAATTTCCTCTATTTTAGTCATCACTCTAAAATCATTTCAAATAAAACAAAGCATCTTTATTTTTTTCATACTTTCATCCTTCATTAACCCATTAAGACCTGGAACACATCTGTGTAATATTTTGATTTGAGCTAAAAAGCATTATTTTACACTTTGGCTATTCAAAAATAGCACCGAGTGCCGCACTATGAGCTTGTAGATCTGCTATTTTTGAAAAATCATGAAAATGTGTGCAAATCTTTGAATTATATATTTTTAAAGAGAACATTTGTAACTCAAATATTTGCTTCTGTGGGTCGCTGGAACTAAATATTTTGACATGGGGGTCGGCGGCCAAATACATATAATTTTGGGGGTCCTTGACATGAAAAGGTTTGAGCACCACTGACATAGATACGTTTTTCAGAAAACTGTTGGGATTTAAAAGACAGAAGAATCGGCTTCAGGTCGTAATGGGTTAAATGTGTCATTTATCTTCACAACAACTTAGAAGAATAATTGAATTCATTTCAGGACAATCTAATGGATTATGTTCTAGAGGTGTTCATCACTGTGTAAAAACCTCTCATCTTATGTTTATACTCTGTAGAAATGTTAAAGATAGATAAGAAAAATAGTAGTATGTTTGTAAGTAAAGTTAGTAAAGCATTTGCAATAATTTGCTGAGAACATAGCATTGCATAGACAAATGTGTTTGTACTAGATGTTACAAATGCAAATATGTATAATGACAAATTAGATAATTAGATTCTATTGAAGATTTATATTCATAAATGCACAGATTTTAGCAAGAAGTGCCACTTAAAAACTAGACGTCATTGACTGGGGTCCGCTAAGGGTCTATCCTTAAGCCAATCTAGGCTAATTTCGCCAAATGTTGGCTCCATGAATAGGGCCGTTCCCACTACGCACTATAACGATAACTATATTGTTCACCATTTTTTGTATATAGTCGGTGTGAACTTGACTTAGAACGATTTTTAAAACTGTATTTTTATATTTATAGTTGTAGCGCTCAGTGTAAATGGCCCATAAAGGGGTAGCTCACCCCAAAAAATAGTTTTTTTTCCTATCTATTAGTCACCCCATGGAGACTTGAATTCATGGATATTTTTCAGTTTTTGTCGCATTCCTAAGCCAATCATTTGATGACCAGCGGTTGACAGGTGGCCAGCGGTTCCGGTAGGAGACACAAAGGAGACTTTTTGTGTCTCCTACCGGAACCGCTGCCGGTCATCAGAATTATTGGCTTAGGAATGCGACAAAAACAAAGAAATATCCATGAATTCAAGTCTCCATGGGGTGACTAATAGTAATCATTTTTGGGGGTGAACTATCCATTTAAGGATGCTAGGGTTCATGTGGTTGAAGACCACTGCACTGGGGGGTCCAGCGAAGGCGAGTCAGTACCTGATATCTTTGATGGTGGCCCTCTTCAGAGGGTCCACCTGCATCATGAGCATCAGCAGCGAGGCCACGGAGCGGGTGAGGTACTCGGGGATGTAGAACACCCCTCCCCTGATCTTCTTGAACAGCGTGGGGACGTGCTCGTCGTCGAAAGGCAGCGTGCCGCACAGCAGGGCGTAGAGGATCACCCCGCAGCTCCAGATGTCCACCTCTGGACCTGCATACAGCCTGGCAAGCAGGACAGCAAAGGGCCACACACAAAAACACACAGAATTGACTATTTTACAATGTTAGGCATTTAGCAGACCAGAATTACTATAAAGCATCATATGGTCTCTGTCGGGTGGAAACCTCATATGTCCAAAACCGTTACTTTTCAGGATTCAAATTCAAAAACATCAAAAGTAGCAGATCTACAAGCTCGAAACACGCCGCATTTCGAGCTTGCAGATCTGCTACTTTTGATGCTTTTGTATAGCGCTGTAGGATGATCAAGTAGGACATTCATTTACGAAAAAACACAAAAAGTTAAAATATGAGCCAAGAGTTTTCTGCCCGAAAACAGCGATATATTATATACACAAACTGACGGACAGACAGACACACACACACACACACATGCACCTGCTACAAACATGCTGCTACAGGCACCCATATATACTGTATATTCATAACTACATACTACTGCACACACACAAACACACACACACACACACACCTTCCCGAGATGACCTCCGGAGCAGCGTAGTTGGGCGATCCACAACTCGTCCTTAGAAACTCCCCGTCTGACATCATATTTGACAGCCCTGTAGGCGGCCAATCACAAGACAGAAGGCCCACGTAAACAAAACACACACCTACATCCATCCCACGATCAGGGCTTATCCTCAAGACATTTGCTACAGTACATGGTGTTATATTATCATTACAAGCATTCTTTTCCACAAAAGTAAGGTACAGTGACAAGTTACAGACTGAAAGTACAGTATAGGGTGTACGCTGCATTCACACTGGCAGCTACAAAAGATTGTAAATTAACGGCATACTTGATCACACTAGTGATGTGTCGTTCATGATCGATTCGTTCAAAAGAACTAGTTCATTTGCCGTGAACGCGAACAAGCTCGTTCACTTTCTGAAACTGTTAAGTTCACGCGCAACGTGGAAAAAAAAACGCTCCCGCGATGGCGTTTTACACACATTATGAAAACATACATTAACCACTTAGCCCTATTTTATACCTAGGCTATTTGGAAACAGCAGATCTACAAGCTCACAACGCGTCGCATCGCGACGCGTTGTGAGCTTGTAGATCTGCTATTTTCAAATATGTTAGTACTTTTACTTTTGGTACTTTAAGTGTATATTTTGATGCCAATACTTTTGTACTTTTACTCGAGTAAATTTTGAACGCTAGAAAATAGCGTTACTGAACGTGAACGTGAACGAATCATTTGAACGAATCATTGCCGTGAACGTGAAAAAAATCGTTCGTTCACTAAAATTAACCTTTTTTCCCACCACTAGATCACACTACAATGCATCGAAAGTAGCATCGAAAGTAGCAGATCTACAAGCTTGAAATGCGCCGCAGAGCCACGTGTTTTACGCTTGTAGATCTGCTGCTTTTGCCGTTTTTGAATTTGAATCCTGGAAGCTAACAGTTTTGGACGCTGTATCGCTATTGGTGTTTCGATCAACATGCTCGTTGACGTCAAGTTGCGTCCGACAAGCGAGAAAAATATAAAGAAAAAACAAAGTCTGGGGTTAAAAAGAACACGGAACTGGCTGACGGAAATAAGTGTTAAATAACACTTTGAGGTTTTGTAGCAGCTACTAACATCGGGTGTCGCTTTGTCTCTGGCTCTGTCTCTGGCTTCCCTTGAAAATCAATGGTAAACATGTAGTGTTGTTGGTAGGAATAAATACAGAAGCAACCCGGGAGGAAGTGGACTAAGAAAGGGGAGGAGACAAAACAAGTTCCTTTTTCTATACAAAAAAGGACGTGGTGCCCCCACAGAGGCATACACCAAGGAAAAACGCAATATTTTTTTCCCTTTTTTTTTTTACCGAATGGGTTCCCAGATTGCACTGGCAGACAAAGCTACACAGCATATTTGTAGCTTTGAAGCTCAAGTTGACACCAGCACAACTTTTTTTGTAGCTTTGTAGCTGTTGCACAGCTGTAGCTTTTGTGGCAGCTACAAACATCGGATGTATCTATGCATCTTCATGTCGCTGGCTTCTGTTAAAAAAAGAACGGTAGCCTGTACTAGCTTCGTAGCCGCCGGTGTGTGTGTGTGTGTGTGTGTGTGTGTGTGTGTGTGTGTGTGTGTGTGTGTGTGTGTGTGTGTGTGTGTGTGTGTGTGTGTGTGAACGCAGCATGAGAGAGAGAGAGTTCACAAGCCTGTGTAGGCCCCCACACACACTGATACCTTTATCCCTGCTTGACGAGCCAAGCCTGTAAGCCCCGAGCACACGGCCGATCTAATTGGATGAACCTGCCTCCGCCTGCCACCGAAAGGCTAAACGCCAGACCGCCATGTCCATCCAGCAGCACTGACCTTACCCCTTTATCTCCTGTAACTCCTCGTTCCCCCTTCCCCTCCCTATGCTCTCTCACGCTGTGTACCGGCGGCCTTAGCTCTTTAGTCATAACATTTCTCCCCGCTGTGCCCCCCCCCTCCTCCTCCTCCTCTCCCTGATGATCAGATGACACTGAGGGGCCTCAAGGCTTTCCTGCCAGATTGGATATCTATCGGTCTCTGTGGGCGGGGGGGGTGGAAAGACCTTGTATGTCCCCCCAAAAAGCCTTTTCAGGAAATGGGGAAAATAACCTGTGTTCCAAATGGATCCAATGTAGTTATTATTTAGTCACAAGCTTCTGTTTTCATTGGTTCAATAGTTCTAAAACCCACGGACACACTTAACCCATTTTCACTTATTTATTTTCTTTAAAAAAAAATAGCAGATCTGCAAGCTCCCAACGCGTCGCGAGCTTGTCGATCGGCTATTTTTTGGTACGTTTGTGTGACGCTGCATGTATGACGAAGTGGGGGTTAATTTACGAAGAAACAAAGTTGAATGGAGATGCGAGGTTTCTGCCCGACAGCGACAATATGAGACCTGCCTGTTGCTAGGAGACCTCTACCCGCCCAATGCACCCCTTCACCCTCCCCTCCCTCCCCCTTACTGGGTGCAAGAGCCCTGGTAGATGTAAAAAAAAACACATCATTCTTTAGTTTCTTACACAAATCACATCCCCTATAAAAAAATGTGACAGAACCCATGACACTGTCATTTTCAAACGGAACCAGCTGTCATAGAGCACCGAAGTCTGACGTAATTTACACATCCTACCTGGGTCACGTTTTTTCCCCCCCATTCTGAATCCCCATAGACGTGTTTAATATCGCGTCAAATAAGAACTGTGTTCCAAAAATAAACAAATTATCCTGGCGGTTTGACTCTTGGATATGATATGATACTCTTGGATGGATATGAAGCATCAACTGACGGTGAGAAAACGCTAATGTTACTTCCGCCAAATTAGTTACATTTTCGCCAGAAACAGACTGTATCAAATATGAGTGACTCACTATCATAAACGATACAGAACCTCCTCCCTGGACGATTCTAAGATGACCCAATGTTATTCTCCATAGAGAAATTACTTTACAACCCAGGGGATGAACGAGTGACGTCAGGACTTCTGTACTCTATATTCAGTTGACAGATTAACAGGCAGGATGCTGGACGGACGGGTCTGCTATTTTGTAACTCACATTTTCCATGTGATGCAATAAGGTTAACCCATTCAATCCGGGAACGCATCTGTGTAACCACTTTGTCCATATTTTACACTTTGGATATTAAAACATACAGATATACAAGCTCAAGCTTGTAGATCTGCTAATCTGCTAACATTTGTGCAAATATTTGAATATATATATATATTTTAAAGGGAACATTTGTAACTCAAATCTTTGCTTCTGGGGGGGTCCCTGGAACAAGATATTTTTTGCCATGTCTTTCCTGTTGTACCACACAGTCTGCCACCTGGCTCCGTTGAAGCTTGCCATTAACGGTCTCTCACCTCTACTTCTGACTCTGACTAGTTTACTTCCACTTAAGTCCATTTCTCTTAGAACAGTAGTTCTCAAACTTTTGAGTCCACGACCCCTCCCCCCCCCCCCCCCCCCCCCGCCCCCGCCCCAATAATCATATTGGAACTGGGGGGACCCCCCACCCTGACAAGCACTTGGAATTGTAGGAGTTGAGGCATTACATTTTGTTTGACTAGGTTCCACAGATAAATATTGTGAAAATAGCTGATCTACAAGCTCACATGTGAGCATGTAGATCGGCTATTTTCACACAAGAAGAGAGGAGAGGAGAGGAGAGGAGCTCTCTGTGTGGACTCTACCAAAGTCGGCGATCTTGGCGTTCTTGCTGGCGTCCAGCAGCACGTTCTCAGGCTTGAGGTCCCTGTGGACCACCATGTGTCTGTGGCAGTAGTCCACCGCCGAGATGATCTGCTGGAACAGACGGCGAGCCTCTGTGTCCTCCACCTGGAGGAGACAGTGGAGAGACACGTATACATCATATACAGACTGACTCAATACCAGATCAGATATCCATATGGATCATCTAAATGTATATCGTTGCTGTCGGGCAGAAACCTCTTTTCTCAATATTCAAAATGTACGTGTTTTTTCCGTAAACCAACGTCCTACTTGATCAGACTACAGCGTCACACAAGCATCAAAAGTAGCAGATCCACAAGCTCGAAGCTTTGAGCTTGTGGATCTGCAATTTTTTTAATAGCCAAAGAAATCTTAGGTGTGCTGTGGACAGTTCAGAAACCTGCCTATCAGTGACAACATCGATATGCAGGTTTGGTAATGTCAAACAGGCTTTCAAACATATTTTTTATTCTTTTAATTAATGCCAGAACAATAGCTTCTATTTCGGCATCCGCTTGAATAGAGTCTAATTGCTTCTGACAACAGCGGGGGTGAAATAGCAAGACTACAGGCCATTCATATGAACTGTCACTTCCTATATAGCCTCAATTTACAAGCTGGATGCTAGCCCCTTGATGGGCTCTATGCGCAGCAGCCATATTATCACTTCCTTCACAGGTGTTACCAATGATACTAATGAAGGCTCCGTTCCATTTAGTGTAGCACAGTGGTTTCCACGACCCCCATAACTCTGAGAGTGTACTAAATGGAACCAAATGGACCCATTTGTACACTCTCAGAGTTACACACCTGTAAGGGGCCATTTGGAAGCCCATGAGGGTCCCTGGACCCCAACTGTAGACCCACTGGTGTAACAGAGTGTTTCCAGTGGGCCAACATGCACAATATCAGCACCCTGACTCTGTTTGACCTGAATGGAACAGAGCCTTCATTAGTATCATTGGTAACACCTGTGAATGTCTTCACAATATGGCTGCTGTGCATAGAGCCTATTAGCTTGGAATCTCCAAGCTGGTAGGCACTACTAGGCAGGTTTCTGAACTGTCCACAGCTCACCTCTGAGACACAGAGTGAGCAGACAGAAATGGTGCCATCTTACAATGAGCATTAGGCCAGTTATATGAAGACAAGGTTGAAAATGGGTGAAGTGCTCCTTTGATACATTGTGTATGTTATTTAAGCCAACATTACCTGCAATCTATACATTCAATCCAGGAACACATCTACAAATTTCTGAAAATTGCATGTTGCTATATCAGTGGTGCTCAAACTTGTTCATGTCAAGGGCCCCCAAAATGATGTATTTGGCCGCCGACCCCATCTCAAAATATTTAGTTCCAGGGACACCCCAGAAGCAAATATTTGAGTTACAAATGTTGGTTTTAAAAAGAAAATAGCACATCTACAAGCTCATAGCGCCATGAGCTTGTATATCTATTATTTTTCTACTTTTTTTAAGTATAAAGTAATGGTTATAGATAAAATCTATAATGACACAGACGTGTTACCGGATTGAATGGCATAATTTGAATACAACTTTCATACAACATTTTGGGAGAACAAAAAAAAACTGTTTTTGTTGAGGTAAAAGATATGACTATTGTCAGAATGACTCAGCCGGTGCTCATTTCTGGGTCGTTATTATGGCTCCGCCCGCTTGCTGGAGTGGTGCACCAACATTTATTCCAAGGTTGATGGAGACGGTGCCAACACAAACTTTCTACTCAAAATCTGAACAAACACTACTTAACTTTTAATTGCTGGTAAGTGGCCATTGTATACAAGATAATCAACTCTGAGCCATGCGGTTTTAGAAATAAATAAATAAATGAATGAATAATAACCACAGGGGCTGAGTACCCCTTACATAATAGTTTTAATTGGATGTTTGTCAACCACAACAAGCTGCCAATAACAGCTTTTTCAGTGTGTAGGACAGAAGAGGGACTGAAACTTTATAGCTCAGATTTAACATCTTACAGTGATTTGTTGATGGTGTGAGAGAACAGACTGTACCAGAGCCCCGTTCCAGAATCTTCCAGAATTATTCAAGTTGGCTTGAGTTCTGACAACTTTTTTTCTTTTTGAGAACTTTTTAGCGTTTAGATCTAAGGGATTGAAACAACACAACACATTTTTGTTGTGTGCTCAACTAAGCTCTGTGAGACCACTCGGTGCTCCAAGTGGATTTGAGAATTATTATTATGACGTCCGGGACAATAATTCCCAAATCTGGCAAGGCCGATGTGGATCTTTTGTCTTAATATTATGAAAGACACAAGATCCACATCGGCGTTGCCAGATTTTGCGAGAGAAACAAGCAACCAGGTCTACATAAACAAGCCGAAAAAAAGCGACTAGGAACCCCTGCCACACACGCACAGGGGGTCCCCTGCAAAATGACTCAATATTAGCATCAAAACAGCAAAAAGCTTGTAGGTCTGCTATTTTCAAGCAGCATTTTTGAAACATTTGAAGCAAACAACAAAACCAAGCTAAAATAAGCAACTCAACTTTAGCAACAAGCACAAAAAACCCTGCAGCCCAGCCCAAAGTCGCTTAACGTCACTGTCGGGTGGGAACCTCATATGTCCAAAACTGTTACTTTTCCTACTAACAACAACACTACACGTTTAGGGCAGTGGTGCTGACAGATTATCTAAGAAGTGGTTAAATATTCAAAGATTAGTGGAGGCACTAAGTTAGGCTTATGGAAATCAAGTTGCCGCTTATCCGTCCAGCACAGTCTGTGAGATCGGCTCAGGACAAACACACACTCAGACTGACCCTTTTATAGACGGCTAGACTCCTGCAGAGCCATACCGTAAAGAAATGCTTCTTCATACTTGTTGTCAGTGGGCTAGAGATCATGGACATAAATAGGTAAGACGCCTCATTGAGCAGTGGGGCCACACGTCAACACCAACCCCACATTATGCTGGGCAGCTTGTCAGAACTCCACTGCAAGAAATACAGTATGTCTGAGTTGTATAGAAGTACCTCCCTGAGGCTACTACTTGTTTCTGTTTTATAACTATTACTATGTAAGATAAGGTGTTTTCGTATGAAACCCCACATTTTTTTTAATTTAACCCTAAAACCGGGAACGCATCTGTGTAACCACTTAAACCATTATTGTATACTTTGGCTATTCAAGAGTAACTCAAATGTTTGCTTCTGGGGGTCCCTGGAACAAAATGTTTTCAGATGGGGGTCCGTGGCCAAATACATATAATGTTGGAGGTCCTTGACATGAAAAGGTTTGAGAACATCTGATATAGAAACATACGTTTTTTTCAGAAAACTGTTTTTAGAAGACATTTGTAGAATCCCCAGAAGCAAAGATTTGAGTTAGTTACAAATGTATAAATATACTGTATAATCAAAGATTTGCAAATCTTTCACGATTTTTCTAAAAATAGCAGATCCACAAGCTCATAGTGCAGTACTCGGTGCTGTGCTATGAGCTTGTACATCTGTTATTTTTTGAATAGCCAAAGAAATCTTAAAATGACACAGATGCGTTCCCGGTCTGAATGGATTAACAAACTATCTTGCATCATAACATAAACTTATGTCTGACATTTATAAACCGCATGAAAATCGGTTGAGAATTCAGTGAGTTATGATTATTTTAATAGTGGAGAGACCTACATACATGGGGCAGACATTCATTAGGACTACGAGGCACGACTTCCACTCAAAATATTGTGGCTGCGATGACGCATCGCTCCAATGAACCGCAGCGGCCAGTGAGGCATCTACTGTACGTTTACATGTCTACGGGCTAGACACCTGCTTCCAGAATCATAGGCCTACCCCTCACCCTCCACTGGGCCAGAACTGATTCCTGTGCCCATGCCAAATACCATCAGCTTCCCCACTGTCTCTCTCAATGAGGAGAACTGCATACAACTGGAATGTAATGATCAGTTAACTACAGTGGTTCTTAAACTGTTTCATGTCAAGGACCCCCAAATTAACACTTATTAGCCGGCGGACCCCCATTTGAAAATATATGCCAGGGACCCCCATAAGAGAAGATTTGTACGGCTCTAGCAGTCAATTCTCAACCATTTTCATTTCAGGGACCTCCAGTTCGACACGCATTGGGTGACGGTCTACGGACCCCCATCTAATGGCATCTCTATCTCATGGGATCCCAATTTATATTGTAAAATCAATGTTAATTTAACTCTGAGAGTGTACAAATGGAACCAAATGGACCCGTTAGGGTCCATTTGGTTCCATTTGTACACACTCAGAGTTACAGACCTATACAGGTCCATTTGGTTCCTAACTATCCATCATTTAGCTGGGGACCCCCTGGAACTCCCAAGGACCCCTGGGGATCCCCGGACCCCACTTTGAGAACCAATGGTTTAGTAGAATGACAATGACTCTTCCCTTCTCATGTTTGTTCACACAAGGGTACGTGATACAGGGCAATGCCTTTACCTCCAAGGGGCTGAACGGACCCAAATCTACTGTATATCTATATAATATTCTGTAAAGCAGTTTGCAAAGTTTGTTTATCCACAAAACAAACACCAGGGGTCAAAACTTGGTTCCCTTCCTTTTTCTTTCCCTTTACACCAAATCTCTTCACCGACAATAGCCAATCTACAAGCTATTTTTGCCAAATGTGTGGCTGTTATGACATGCTCAGAATAGGGTTTATGTGGGTAAGAATGGTGCTTTATAAATAAAGTTTGTTATTATGATATAAAAAAATACACATTTGATGTCTTACCCGGCCATGTTTGCAGATGTAGTCAAAAAGCTCTCCTCCAGACACATACTCCATCACCATGAAGAAGTCTGTAGGTGTGCTTATCACCTGGTATCTGACACACAAAGAGAGTGGGATTAGGACTGGGCTATTAATGGACAAAGTCAAATATATCACAATATTTCTGACCAAATACCTTAATATCGGTATTGTGACGACAATATGGAATTGTGGCGATAATCTAATCTCTTTTTTCTTATTCATATACCAGCCAGGACATTTGGTCCTCGCAAGACTATTGTTCAATCTGTAATAATGTCTGTATTTGACTATGGGCATATACTGTATATGCATGCTTCCCTCTCCACACTGAAGCCTCTGGAAACAGTCTACCACAGTGCTTTGCGTTTTATTACTGGCCATGATTATCTCACCCATCACTGTATTTTATGATAAAGTGGGTTGGCTATCTCTCGCAGTTCGTAGAGAGCAACATTGTATTTTATTTATTTATAAGGCCTTGTGTGGTAAACTTCCTTTAAACCTATCCTCGCTTTTGGAACCAAAGGTTACTGGGCAAAGTGGACATTCAACAGGTTCACAAACACACTTTATTAGATATACCAGTCCACGTAAGAGCAGTGAACAAGGAAAGACTGCTTTCCTGTATTATGCTCTACACAAATGGAACAAACTTCAGGACTCTCTGAAACTGGTGCGATTGGTCTCAATAGAGACATTCAGGGTGCTTCTTGAGGACACACTACATAGTGAGTGCACCTGTTTCATGTAACTATATGCGTGTTTGCATCTGTGACATTGTAATGTGATTCAAATGTTTGTTATTGTTTCTCCTTATGTATCTATTTTATATGTTGTTATCAGGGCGTCTTTGAAAAAGAGAGCTTGCTCTCAATGGGATTCCCTGAATAAATAAAGGCAAGGGTATTTAGAAACTGCATTAACAGATGGACAGGTAAGCGAGGCATTCAGATGTAATGGATCACTCCATATCATTACATACTTTTCACAACTCATCACCTCCAAGTGTGCATTCACACAAGACTGGAGCAGAGAGAGAGAGAGACACACACACACACACACACACACACACACACACACACACACACACACACACAACTAGGAGATTATATGGAGCACACTTGAGAGAAACGTAAAGGTGTTTTTCCAGTCGAACACACACAGTACTGAACCACTACCCCACTACCCACAGTTCTGTGTGCGACTGTGCGTGCTATGCGTACATGCATGTGCATGTGAGTGTTTCCCTCATGCTGGCCCATGCTCTGACAGAAGACACTCAGGCAGAGTGAACACATGTCTGCCATAGCTCACAGCGTCAAAGTGGGCCAAGCCTAACCCTAGCCTAAAAATAACACGCGAGAGAGAGAGAGAGAGAGAGAGAGAGAGAGAGAGAGAGAGAGAGAGAGAGAGAGAGAGAGAGAGAGAGAGAGAGAGAGAGAGAGAGAGAGAGAGAGAGAGAGAGAGAGAGAGAGAGAGAGAGAGAGAGAGAGAGAGAGAGAGAGAGAGAGAGAGAGAGAGAGAGAGAGAGAGAGAGAGAGAGAGAGAGAGAGAGAGAGAGAGAGAGAGAGAGAGAGAGGAGAGAGAGAGAGAGAGAGAGAGAGAGAGAGAGAGACACAAGATGAAAACATTAGACAAGAGTCAAGAGTCAACAGACAGGAAGTAGAAAGAGATTTATTCAAGGAGGAATCACTTTAGTTTCTATCTATTCACCTAGCTGGGGATCATTTCCTCTAAACCTGACTGTACAGGGCTGTTTGTACAGTATGGCTGTGTACGTGTGTGTGTGCGTGCGTGCGTGCGTGCGTGCGTGCGTGTGTGCGTGCGTGCGTGCGTGTCCTGCCCCCTAGGACCCCTATAGGCATGCTCGGTACAGAGCAGCTGTAGTAAACAAACAGAGGGACAAGTGAAGCGTGCCACTGAAAACACACTGACCACAGCACAGAAAAAGGGCTCACACAGCGCGCGCACACACACACACACACACACACACACACACACACACACACACACACACACACTTTATTCAAAATGATTCATGGGAGCTTTGCTGGGCAACCCCCCGAGATGACATTTTGAACTGACTTTGGCCGTCTCTCTCTCGATGCAAGTTGAAACCTCTGGTTTATAGAGCTCAGGTATTGTATTGTTGCTGTCGGGAGGAAACCTTGTTACTGTATGTTCAAAACCATTCCCTTTTTTTTACTATCGTTTTAAAATCATTTTAAAATAGTGAAATTAGCCGATCTACAAGCTCACAGCGTGTTGCTTTGCGACGCGTTGTGAGCTTGTACATCTGCCGGTTTCACTACTTTTGTGCTTTTGTATGAAGTAGGGCCTTGGTTCTCAAAGTGGGGTCCGGGGACCCCCAGGGGTACTTGAGGGGGTTCCAGGGGGTACCCAGCAAAATGTGTAAATATAGCATCAGAATAATTATGACCTTTTATACTTTGGCTATTCAAAAATAGCAGATATACAAGCTCATAGCGTGGCACCGAGTGCCGCGCTATGAGCTTGTAGATCTGCTATTTTTGAAAAATCTTGAAGATTTCTGCAAATCTTTGAATATATATATTTTTAAAGCGAACATTTGTCACTCTAATCTTTGCTTCTGGGGGTCCCTGGAACAAAATATTTTTAGATGGGGGTCCGCGGCTAAATACATATCATTTTGGGGGTCCTTGACATGAAAAAGTTTGAGAACCACTGAAGTAGGGCATTGAATTACGAAAAAACATAAAAAGGTTGTGGAGATACATGGTTTCTGTCTGGCAGTCCCAGACCCATGATGGCGCCCATTCAAAAAACGCCACCTCATTGATTTGGTTTGTGTCATCGTCACAGACTATTAAAATGCAATGTTTTAATATTCAATTCATTCTTGAGTGTGGTGATTCAGATTGTGTAATGTAGTTTATATGAATTAATCAGTAAAGCCATCCTCGAGTTCCTTATAACGCAGCCATTAGCAATTCCCTTTCATGTTATTAAACTTTAACGTTTGAATTATTGATGTTCATTCAGGACAATCCACGTACAGAATTAATGTATTTTAATGAATAGCGATACATTTCATTTGGCTATGATTGGATCTGCTGAGGCATGGATCCCCCCCACTCCCCCACCCCCCCAGCTAATATGTATGTTCAGTATGTGACTCATTGAGAATGGGAGACGTGGAGCTGAGGGCCGACCAATGGTACAGCAATGTATGTGCTTTGTAAATAAAAATGACTTTATTTTCATTATGGACATATTGTTTATCTGTGCTGTCGGGGGCAGAAACCAGCTAACTCTAAAATGTTCATTTTTCGGGAAATGACTAAAACAAAGCAAAAAGTGGAGTTAGGAGGTTGGAGGTCAAAAGGGGGGCGGAGCCTGGAGTCCGCAAAACCAACTAACTCCACCCCCCTTTGGTGGACTTGCTAGGACTAGCTGGTTTAGCAGAAGGTTGAGGATCCAATGGAGTTAGCTGGTTTTGTCAGAGTTGCTTTTTAATACTTTTCATTGGTTCAATATTTTAAAAATATGTGTCGGGCAGCTGGTTTCTGCCCGACAGCAGAGTTATGGAATTCTATAGCTCCTCATTGGGATGCACTACAAACGGTACATATGATTTGGGTGCCCTATACCAGCTACTGTGGCATCCTGGTTTCATAAACCTTTTTTTTTTTTATGACATTCCTCTTAGGCCTGTCACAATTATTACATAAGCGTCCAATCGCAATTATTTCAGATAATCGAAATTATTTTTGCATAATCGTCATAATCGTTTCCATGTTGAACACATTTTCAAATATGTGAAAAAAGCAGAAATAGCAGATCTACAAGCTTACAACGCGTCGATCTGCTATTTCTGCTTTTTTCAAGCTATTTCTGTTTTTTTAATTGTATAAAATGATTAAATATGTCAATCATTTCTTTGTATATTTCAGTTATTTGTCTGCCCTGTGCAATATTTGATTAAGAAGCCTAAAAGGCTTCATATGTTTGGGTGACAATTAATCGCCAACTTAAATTTGTAATTGTGACGGCCCTAATTGGCTCTATGCACAGCAGCCATTTTGGAGAGAAATTGGGCCTCTTCTCACTTCCTTCACAGGTGTTACCAATGATACTAATGAAGGCTCTGTTCCATTCTGGTCAAGGTGCTGATTACGGGTCCATTTGGTTCCATTTGTACACTCTCAGAGTTATGGGGGTCCTTGAAAATAAGACAACCCCTATGTCACACTAAATGGAACAGAGCCTTAATTAGTATCATTGGTAACACCTGTGAAGGAAGTAAGGAAGGGGCCCAATTCATTACCAATATGGCTGCTGTGCATAGAGCCTATTCCCCCCTCTCCATCCTGTGTCCCTCCATGCACTGTGTTCTCTCAGTAAAAGGAGACATGACGTGTGACTTACAGCTTGATGATGTGCGGGTGTCTGAACAGCTTCAGGTTCTGGATCTCCCGTTTGATCTTTCCCACCACGTCCAGACTGCGGATCTTCTGTCTGTTCAGGATCTTCACGGCCACTTTATGGCCCGTCAGCTGATGCTCTCCAACTGAAAAGGAAGAGAATAATAACAAATATGAAGCAGATATAAACACACGTATTCAAATAGGAAAAAAAGGATAGTACATGTACAGAGAGAGAGAGAGGGGGGGGGGCTTTCTAAAGGGGGAGTAAGTATCATATTCTGTCATAAGTATTATTATTAGTGGTGAGCTGTGGATTTTTGAACTAAGGGTGCTGTATTTTATGACGTCACGTGCGCACGCGCGCACTGCCGCGCAGGCATGTGCACATAGCCACTCAGCTCAGTGCTAGTTGAAATACTGTATTCAACATGTGATTATTAATGTATTTATATTTCTTAATATTTTGTTGCATTGTTCATTTGTTGTTTTTATTTGTTTCAATAAATCAATTATTTTATTTTCCTTTACATAGACTCACCCACACATAAGTACTTAAAATAATCAGAGAACTTAGTATAGTATATCATATCATTAAAATAAAAAAAATCACAGAAAAAAAGGTTTTATGGTCATGATTCACCAGGATCCTGGATGGCTTGATTCTAGGCTTAAATTAATTGATATAAATATTTTTGGAAAAGTCAATGGGAAAAATGCATTGAGTATTTACTTCCGGCACCAGGAAGTGGGCGGAACTGCGATGCCCTATTGGCATGAGAAACCAGTGTGGCTGTTAATACAGTGTAACTGAGGACGTAAGTGAGAACGCAACGCAATGTTATGCAAAGCAGCCAGGTTGAGGCTATCGTTGTGTTAACGATTGCTCGCGAGCACCCCAGCCCCCACAGTGTCAGACTCAGAACTAAGGGTGCGGCGCCCCCCGCACCCCCTACAGCTCAACCCTGATATTACAATATCCAACTATATGCAGTACAACTATTAACCCTTTAAGACCGGGAACGCATATGTGTGTCATTTTTAGATTTCTTTGGCTATTCAAAAATAGCAGCTCTACAAGATCATAGCGTGGCACCGAGTGCTGCGCTATGAGCTTGTAGATCTGCTATTTTTGAAAAATCGTGAAAATTTGTGAAAATCTTTGAATGTATACATTTTTTGCGAACATTTGTAAATTGTAATTGTTCGCTTAAAAATATATATATTCAAAGATTTGCACACATTTTCACGATTTTTCAAAAACAGCAGATCTACAAGCTCATAGCGTGGCACTGTGAGCTTGTAGATCTGCTATTTTTGAATAGCCAAAGAAATCTAAAATGACCGAGATGAGTTCCCGGATTGAATGGATTAATGTTGATATGGCACACTGACCATCAAGGAAATAAAAACATGGCACTTCATGTCAAAAAGCCGACCCCTGGTATAAACTGTTGCTGCCTGGCCTCCTAAAAAAAAAGAGACTATTTTAGTCTTTGAGGGGAGAGGAGTTTGGCCTAATGTAGCCTTTCTTCACGGTCGGAGGGGCTGGTTCATCTGGGAAGAGCCAGCTGGTGGCTCGGCCCTCCTCAGAACATGAGTTGACACTGTCAGTCAGTCAGTGTTGCAAAGTCTGCTTATTATAAGCCAGTGGTTTTCAACCTTTTTCATATATAAATTGATATACATTTGTAAGGTACAAATCTGAAAATGTTTTGTGCCAGGGACCCCCAGAAGTAAAAGATTTGAGTTAAAAACGTTCGCTTTAAAAATATATATTCAAAGATATGCACACATTTTCCGGGATTTTTCAAAAATAGCAGATCTACAAGCTCTGAGCTTGTATATCTGCTATTTTTGAATAGCCAAAGCTAGGTGGTTAAAATGATTGCGAGGCTATGTTAACTAAATTATCTGGAGACCCCCTGGTACCCCTACAAGGACCACTGGTGGTCCCCGGACCACTGGTTGAAAACCACTGTTATAAGCAACTTTGGGCTTGTTTTTCTGTGAAGATGTTTGTAAACACTGGTAGTTGCGGGTTGCGTTTTTTTGGCGCTTGTTTCTAAAGTGTCGTTGCTTATTTTGCTCTTGCTTCCTAAATCTTGTTTAAACCAGTGGTTCTCAAACATTTTCCTGTCAAGGACCCAATATTGTGTGCCACCAGGGACCTGTGTACCTGATTTGTATCGTTAAGATATTGCACATTTTGTTAAGAGTCTTTTGAAAGTCTGCACGCTTTTAGATCGGCTATTTTCAAAAAGCTGATGCGAATAGGTTTTAAAGTGCTCATGTGGCCCAGTTGCTTCTTTTGGGCTTGTTTTCATAGACCTAGACCTTGCTTATTTCTCTCGCAAAATCTGGCAACAGTGGTTGACACCGTCAGTCTGCCTGCGACGTTTCAGTGACATCAATAACGTGGCTGTCAAATAGCCCTGGTATTTAACTCTGACTGAAGACCAAATGTAAACAAATGGACCTGGTGGTGACATGTGTACACTACAGAGTTACAGAGGGATTAGTCAAGTGTTATAGAGACTGACTTATATGAGTCTACAAATGTTTAGCCTATACACTGAGGATTTCTACTGTAGCCTACTGCAGTGGTTCTCAACCTTTTCAGTCCGTGACCCCCCAAAATAATCACATTTGAACTGGGGACCCCCCTCCCTGACAAGCACTTGGAATTGTAGGGGTTGAGGCATTCAATTTAGTTTGAGCTTGTAGATCTGAAAATTGCAGATCTAGTTTGAGCTTGTAGATCTGAAAATTGCAGATCTACAAGCTCACAACGCCTCGCGTTGTGAGCTTGTAGATCGGCTATTTTCAAAAAATGTGCCTTTTTCTTTCTTTATTACTTCTAATGCAGAAATTGTCTTTCTTGTATTTTTATTAGGTATTAAAATTCCTTAAATTGTCACTTCACTGTCATCTGGGGACCCCCCTCCCACTGGGGGGGTCCCTTCCCACTGGTTGAGAACCACTAGTGTAGCCTACTGTACACAACCAACTACAGTAGAATCCTCAGTGACTGGGGATTTTACTGTAGCCTCTACTGTATACAACCAACGGTTGGTTGTATACAGTAGAGGCTACAGTAGAATCCTCACTCAGAGCCATATCAAGCTGCGCACCCACCCTTAGAATGGGGGGGGGGGGGGGTCGGGCGGCCAAGCGAGAAGAATCGCGAGAAAGCCCCCCACAGTGGGCTGAGGGGTGTTCAAATTCCACAAGGTCACGCAGACAGAATGAAGACTGTGTAAAGTGAGACGCTAGAATAGAGAGCAGCACAGTCAGCGTGCCATTCAACACTACGCAAACTTTACGGTTCCCTCATTATTATGCCTGCTCCTCGAGTCTAGTAGTGTGTACACGCGTATTTACCACCAGACTGTGATAAGATAAACATATCTATAGCATTTATTATAGCGTTATCAAGAATTTACTCAAGATAACATTATGCTTCTGGAGGTGGACGGTGGGGTTTAGGCTTTAAAAAATGCCCTTTAGCGGCTGGACTGGACAGTGAATTCAACAAATGCAAGCGAATAAATAATAATAATGATAATAGTACAAAGCCAGTGGGTCTAATTGATATAATAAACACCTAATATCATTGCTGTCGCTTGAGCGACATACACATTAGGGCTTTGGTGGTGAAATAATTTGCCTTTGAAGCTGTGGTATTCTCCAACTCCCTTTACGTCACAAATCCATACTATCGCTGTTATAGCCACGGATGTAACAGCTACGCTATAGCTCTGGTCCATAGCGTTAGATGGAGTTCTCACCTAGCTGTAGAATACAACTCTCGTAGACGTATTTATGATTCTGGCGTTTTCAATCTACGAGAGTTGTAGGGTTCACCCCCCATGGACACAGGGACTTTCAGCACTATACCCCATAGACACTCCAAACATGTACAAATTGAAAATAAATGTGCTTTCCCCCACGCCCCAAATGTTAACTCTCGCTACGGGGTAGTAGTTTAATGTAATAATCCATATCTTTCAATAAAGAAGTGTTTTAATGCCGTCTGTGGCCCAACGCCATTTTTTCACCCTCGTTTACTTCCTGTTTACATTGAGTGTAATTCCGGGTTTCACCAGATGGGGCGCGCAACTACCGCCCAATTGGAACTTCCGACAGAATCGGCCACAGACGGCATTAAAACACTTCTTTATTGAAATAAATGGATTATTACATTAAACTGCTACCACGTAGCGAGAGTTAACATTTGGGGCTTGGGGGTAAGCACCTTTATTTTCAATTTGTACATGTCTGGAGTGTCTACGGGGTATAGTGCTGAAAGTTCCTGTGTCCATGGGGGTGAACCCTACAACTCTCGTAGATTGAAAACGTCAGAATCATAAATACGTCTACGAGAGTTGTATTCTACAGCTAGCTGCTCCCCAAAACAAAGACGGGTTTAAGATGTTGAAAGCCTACTTTCCTCAGTGGGGACACTCGGAGTCCCCCACCTCACGTCTAAAACACACTTTATGGCCAGAAAAGAAAAATATTTCATCGGGAGGAAAAAATGTAGTCGATAGAAAAATGCCTTTAACCAGATCTGTAGGGGGCGCAGTGGAGTGAATAAAACATTGTTTCCTTCCGGTGAAATATTTTCTTTTCTGGCCAAAAAGTGTATTTTAGACGTGAGGTGGGGGGCTCAGAGTGTCCCCACTAAGTAAAGTAGGCTTTCAACATCTTAAACCCGTCTTAGCTTTGGTGAGTAGTAAGTGTATTTTAAATGTGTTTACTACAGACGAGAGGCTGCGCAGCCTGCGCTACCGTGGGTGTGCGGACAACGACTGAAGAGTAACATAGCGTTAAAGGAGAACTCCTTCTTAACGCTAAGGACCAGAGCTACAGCTACGCAAACTGCGTACATCGACCCCACCGTAACTTCAACCACCGACGCTCGGTAAAGAAAGGTAAACGGCGATGATTTCTCCCGTGAAACACACACACACACACACACACACACACACACCACACACCACACACCACACACACACACACACACACACACACACACACACACACACACACATACACACAAACCCACGATCAAACGTTGGGCATTCTAAAAAAGAAAAAAAGAAAGGCATCGTGACTCAACTCTTTACTTTCCCGAACGTTCCGACTCCCAGCGTGTCTCCGAGGACGTAGTGTCCGATCTTCACCCTGCCTTCGTGTTTGATCGGCTGCCGCTCTGCCATCTTCTACCCCCTGTGTGTAGTACCGACGGCTCTCTGCTCTGATCGTCTCTGATGATCTGAGGCTGGGGCTTCCTCCCTCCTAGCCTCGGTCACAGTGTGGTGGGCGGGTGTGTGTGTCTGTGTTGTTGGGTGGGTCGTGCTGACTGCCTGCCCTGCCTGGCTGCCTGAGGGGTGCACCGGGGGGCGGGGCCGTTCCCACACTCACTCAGCAACCCACACTCAACCCAACCCACCCAATACACACCCACCGACGGACGGACGCGTCAGATGATCGATCAGACAGAATCCCCCGTATCGTGTGGAATGGAATCCCGTATCATGGCAGGGGTCTTCAACGTTTTTTCAGGCCCTAAGGAGGACCCCTTGGCTGAGAGAGAGATGAAGCAGGGACCCCCCACTATACACTGTATAAAATGTGTGTTGACACTGACAGCATGCACTGTAATTGTGTAAATTATTATTATTTGTATTATTATTATTATTATTATTATTATTATTATTATTATTCATGTTAAGGTGTTTTTTCAGACATTTAATCTCTTTAACCTTCAATACTTAGTAAACTTGACCTTTCACTCTTGTTTTCCTCTACTACACCAAACTCTCTTGCCAAACATAGCAGATCTACAAGCTCACAGCGCCTGGCAGTGCGAGGCGTTGTGAGCTTGTAGATCTGCTATATTTGGCTAAAGGTCTCCTCAGAATAGGGAAAAAATGTAATTGTAATTAATGTAAAAATACAAGTTCCTATCACACAAAGATTTGGCGGACCGCCTGTAGTAACTCTGAGGAACCCCTAGCCCTAGGGGTCCCTGTGGATGGGGATGGGTTGGGATGCTCAAAACATCCTGTCATATCAAAGCGTTTCGGAAAAACATTGTTGGCAGCCAAACGCTTTTGGCCGGGCTCATTTAAGCTGAAAATCAGATGTGTCTCTCTGCTGTTATGCCAAACATATTTAAGCACAATATTTTGCCTGCCAAGTGCCAACAACAACCCAAAAGTGCATACTGTATAATTGAAAATACAAGAAACATGATGGGTGGCATCTTGATGGGAGGTCTGGGCATGGCTATGGTACGCAATAGATTGGATCTAATGATTGTGGGATATAGGCTATGGATAAATATGATGATAGGTAAATATGATATGGTAAATATGAATATATGATATGATATATATATGATGATTTTATCCATTTTTATATTCATTATGGATAATATAGGCTACATATCACACACACACACACACACACACACACACACACACACACACACACACACACACACACACACACACACACACACACACACACACACACACACACACACACACACACACACACACACACACACACATACACACACACACACACACACACACATACACACACACACACAGATTTGTGTATATAATTTTATACTCCCAAGGAGTAATGAAATTGTAAATAAGTAAGACACAAAGCAGCATGAGTGTAAATCAGACTACAAGTCCCTTTGTAAAATAATATTCTCCATTTATATGTTGACGATATACTGCTGATCTTATCGTTACCCTCAGAAAGCATATTCCTTGAAAACTGTTGGGTAACTGACCATTTTCCAAGATATCTGACTATGAAATTGATTGGACCAAGTTGGAGGCCAAACCCCTCCTCCATTACTAAGTTGATGCCAGATGGTATGCTATAACTGGTTATTAAACTCACACCAGGCTTTTAAAATCCATGCTAACCTCTCCCCCGTTGTTCACAATATTACAGGTATCTTGCAGAACCGTTCAAAAATGAATATGTCCTTGTTGGGCAGGATTCATTTGCTAAAAATGATTGCTCCCAAAATCCATTATATTACTTACCTCTAACCATTGGCCTTTCCACTCAGCCTTTCAAGTTATGTTATATAATTAAGAGGAGACTTTTGTGTTGGAAGGAGGGACTTATATTGTTTAACCATAAACTGTATGCATCAAAGAGTGATGGTGGTTATTCTCTCTCTCAGCGGCCATAGCTGAGTGGTTAGTGAGCCCGCCTCGGGAGCCCTGGTTGCTCCCAGGTACGATTCCAGGCCAGGCCAGCAATGTGTTCATGTGTGTCCGTGAGCAAGACTCTTAACCCCTAATTGCTCCCCTGGCGCCAGTGGAGGGAGAAGGCTGCCCACAACTCCTAGTTGTTATAGGATGGGCAAAAAGCAGAGGACGAGTTTCACCTGTGACATATATAAATAACACCCCAAAGGAGTGGGGATTATTCTATTCTATCTATTACTAACTGAGATCAGTTTGGCCCATACCAGGTACCAGTTTGGAAGAGGAATAAATAGCATCATCCACTTGAAGCCTTTTTGACACAAAATATGAGTCATCAAGTACCTTTCAAGAACTTTGTTTGGGGCTCTAAGGAGTCCTTGAGAGTAAAGCACCTCTTTACAAAATGTGACCCCCAAAAATAAATAAAAAATAACTATAACTATAAGAATCAGAATGAGTTTTATTCGTCACTTCACAGTTTTACAGCTGTAAAGCAGTGGGTGACATTCTTTCTTCCGTGCATGCCCCATCGTTTTGTAGTATTCTGTGAGGAGAGAGAGAGAGAGAGAGAGAGTATAGAGGTAGAGTGAGAACAAAGGGAAAGAGATAGAAAACAGGTTAGAACAAAGACATAATATACATTATATGCAGATAGTGTATGCGAAAGGTTTGCATGATATGCAGAAACATGCACATGTTATTTTGAAACATATGGCATCATATGCTGGTGAGGAAAAAAAAGACACATGTGGGCTACAGCATGGAAAGAACAACTTTTCTTTACCGCCAGGTCACAGACTTGTGTTTGTTTGGTTTTGTTTTGGTCTCACTGTTTGTTTGTTAATTGTTTGTTTGCCATAATTTAAATAACCATTAAAAGTGCCAAAATGGATAGAATCACAGTTATTTCCATGGTGGTCCATTTGAAAACATTCAACACCTAACAGACCAGACAAACAACCCCGCAAACTGCAAAACACAATAACATATAAACATACTAATATAAACAATTAAAACAATCATCACAAAACAGGGGGGAAAGGGGGTCAGGGATACAGACCCCTGGTCCTAAAGGTGGTGCTGCTAGATGTTAGGATAGAGGAGTACACACTCCACAATTTGAAGGGCTCAGAATTGCGCTGGGAGAAAGATTTAGGGGGATAAATTACAAACAACTGTTGGGCAGATATTATTACCTACTGGCTGGCACATATTTTCAAGAGAAGCACAGTCTCGGCTAATTAATTACAAATTAATAAACAGATGTTACTGGACCCCATGCAAAATGGCTAAATCAAAACTGGGGAATACTGACCTCTGCTGGCGATGAAGCAGGAAGCAAGTCGGCACATTTAGGTTATTTATGAGTAAAGTGCTCAAAGTGGTGTTACACCCCCCTGGCTGCTATAAGTGGTGTTACACCCCCCTGGCTGTTATAAGTGGTGTTACACCCCCCTGGCTGTTATAAGTGGTGTTACACCCCGCTGGCTGTATCTTGGAATCTTTCCTGATAATGTAGTAGTACAGTAGTGGTTCTCAAACATTTTCAAGTAAGGACCCCCCAAATGTATATGTATTTGGCCGTGGACCCCCATCTGATACTGTTTTGTGCCAGGGACCCAGAAGAGAAGATTTATGTAAAACAAAATCTAAATGATCACATTTCCAATATTTTTCAAAAACCTTTTGAATAAAGCAGTTGTACAAGCTCACAGCATTGCACGAATTGACGGGCTGTGAGCTTGTAGATCTGCTATTTTTGAATACCCAACACATATAAATGGATAAAGTGGTTGAAATGATTGTGATGCTATATTAACAACTTTTAATCGGAACCCCCTGGAACTCCCCCAAGGACGGTCCTCGGACCCCACTTTGAGAACCACTGTAGTAGTCGGTCAACAAATGAGTTTGTCATCTGGCTATTAACAAGTGGATATAGAATTTATTTTTAAGACAATGTAAGGCAACCTCCTACTTTTAATAAGATAAGAATAAGAACTTATATCAAGAGTTGCTGAGCAGCAAAGCAAGTATGTATGTGGCACCTTCCTTTATTTGTCTAAGGGAAATAATCAGAACACATTGATATTGTAATATCTGGAATTAATAGCATTTAATTTGGTCTTTCTTTTGTGTATTTTATTAATGTTTAATTTATTCTACTTCAATACTGCAATGTATAAGTACTCTGTTACAAGTAAAAGTCCGGAATTCCAAAATGTACTTGAGTAAAAGTACAAAAGTATTGGTATCAAAATGTACCAAAAGTAAAAGTACTAAAATGTTTGAAAATAGCAGATCTACAAGCTCACAACGCGTCGCGATGCGATGCGTTGTGAGCTTGTAGATCTGCTATTTTCAAATAGCCTAGGTATGAAATAAGGCTAAAGTGGTTAATGTATGATTAATTTATTTATTTAATAATTTATATCTACAAAGTAACTACTAACAAAATTTTTCAAATAATTGTAGTGGAGTAAAAGTACAATATTTGCCTAAGTATAGACAATTGGAAATACTACAGTAAAGTAAAAGTACCTCGAAATTGTACTTAAGTACAGTACTTGAGTAAATGTACTTTACGCCACTGTATTACAGTGACGGCCAGACAATGTAAAAAGGGTTGTCTATGGTATTTTCTAGTGTCTGACTGTCAGATGGTTTGGAAATCACGTAGGCCTATGTATTGTCCAGGGGGGGGGGAATGTATTTCCTCTTGGCAATCATGTTCCTGCTTGGGAGGGAGTCTGTACCATAGAAGGGGGGTGGGGGGGATATGCCCTTGAGATCCGTGACATCTTATTAATGCTCATATCTTCTTGTGGTCATGGGAGACTGACATTTGGCCATCTGTTGGCTGATCTTTTTTTTCTTTCTGGGAGACATCCAGATTTAGTGATGGAAGAAGTACTCACATGTTTTACTTAAGTAAAAGTATCAGTATACCACAATGTAGAAATACTCACAAGCAGAAGTCCCGTATTCAAAATGTACTTGAGCAATAGTACAAAAGTATCTGCATCAAAATATACTTAAAGTAGCAAAAGTAAAATTACTCATTGTGCAGTTGTGGTGGGGCAACCCCTGCTTGGATGCTTCATGGTGTCCCTTCCAGACCCCATGGTATCTTGGAGGGTGGGGGGTCCCTGTACATAATATAATGTATAATAATAATGTATGTAATCTACCCAACATGTCACCCATACTGATGTCTTGGTTATGCCCCCACTATGTATGGAAAGATTCACCTGTTTCATCACATTATTATGTGACATCATGATAAAAGAACGCAACACGTTGTGAGCTTGCAGATTCGTCCATTGTCAAATAGCCTATGTATAAAATAGGGCTAAAGTGGTTAATGTATGTTTTATAATGTAATAATTTATATCTGCAAAGTAACTAGTAACTGACGTTTTCAAATAATTGTACTGGAGTAAAAGTACAATATTTGCCTCTCTGTAGTGGATTAAAAGTAAAAATATAGACAATCAAAAATACTCCACAAGTAAAAGTACCTCAAAATTGTACTTGTAATGTAATTTTCCCATTCTTATGTACATAATATTTGCATTTGTTGATCATGACATATATTATTGGGTTAATTTTGTATGCTATGCTGATGAATTGAATACATAGGACCACAATGGTTATCCTTTTAGCCTTAATGTCTGACTGTATACCACGTGCTGTTTACATTTATGACTAATCAATAATTCAATCAATCAATCAATCAATTAAAAAAAACATGTTTCCCACTCACTGGATTGTGGTCTTGGGCCTAATGTTATCATTCGTCATTTCCACCACTAGATGGCAGTAAGCGCTAAGGGTTTGACTTTGCCTTTCCTGCATAATATTCTTGATGGAACATGTCTATGAACTTCATTTCGACAAAGCTGGTGAATCATGTGGACAGTGGTGTAAAGTAACTAAGTACATTTACTCAAGTACTGTACTTAAGTACAACTTTGAGGTATGTTTTACTTTACTGGAGTATTTTCAATTTTCAATACTTCTACTACACTACATCTCAGAGGCAAATGTTGTATTTTTTACATTTATTTGAAAACTTTAGTTACTAGTTACTTTGTAGATTTTGATTATTATTACAAAACATATACATTACCCACTTCAGCACTATATACATTTCTTCTGTTGTTATCTTGTCATATGCTTTGTTTATGCCTCTGTGTTCACTGTGCACTATGACCTAGCCATGATGATAACCACGTCCTAATATATTCCTGCTCTTTTTACTTAAAGAAGTTAGGGATAAAGCACATTTGAAAACATGGAATACATTGAAAGACGTAGGACTAAGTAAAAACAACTTACGTCATTATTATAATGGTAATTATTAGTGTGCCTTTTACTGAGCAAAACAATCACTGAACTAACGTATTTAGGAACTAATGATTGTTTTCTGAAAGCTGCTAGGCAAACATTATTGTGTGAAGGGACAA